>NW_026992399.1:0-90597 GCF_028769735.1 Zonotrichia leucophrys gambelii | reverse complement strand
AGGATTCATTATGACACTGTGGAGAGAAGTCCATAGTGACATTCTGGGGCCTCATGGAACCATGGAGACCATTCTGACACCTCAGGACCCACTGGAACAAAGGAGCCATTGTGACACTGCAGGGCCTTGTTTAACCAAGGGCTTATTGTAGCAAGGCAGGGCCTCATGGAATTGAGGGGATCGCAGTGGGGGTCCATGAGACCACAGGGACTTTTTGACTCTGTGGAACCAAAGAGACCATTGTGACACTACAGGGCTTGGTGGAACCAGGAACTCATGTAACAGGAGCCCAAAGGAATCAAGCGGCCATTCTGTACTTCAGAACTTCATGGAGCCAAGGTGCCCTTGTGACACTGTAGGGCCTCATGAAATCCTGAAGGCCATTATTGTACTTTGAGGCCTTGTTGAGTCTATGGGCTCTGCAGGGCCTTGTGGAACCAAAGAGCTCTTTATGACAGTGCAGGGCCTCATGGAAACAATGAGACCATTCTGGCACTCTGAGTCTCCATGGCACCAAGGGGCCTATGTGCTACAGCCATGCCCTGAGGAACCAAGGGTCAATTGTGATCCTGGGGAGCCAAATAGAACCAAGGAGCCATTGTACCATTGCGCTATTCCATGGAACGAAATAAACCATTTTGACACTGCAAGGCCTCATGGAAGCAAGGGGCCATTGTGCCACTGCAGAGCCAAGGAGACCATTGTGGTATTGCTGGGCCTTATGGAAACAAAGATCTCTTGTGATACTACGGGGCCTCCAAGGGGCAATTGTGATGCTGCAGGGCCCCAGGGATCCAAGAACATGGAAAAGTTCTGGTTGGTTTGGCCTGACTGGTCCAGCTGACCTTGGAATGCTGAGGGTTTCTTCTCATCTAGCCCTGAAGGTCTGTGCTTTCCTTCCTGTGGGAAAGAACTCTCCTTCTCCAGAGGTTCATGACTGAAATTGGGATTCTACCTCCATATTTGATTATATCCAAAGATTGTCCCACATGAAACCTGCCAGAACAGACAGCTCTGGATGGCCTTTGCATCCTGGGGGCCGCCTCTCATCTGCCTTCAAAACCTTGAGCAGCCCAGCTCTTCTTTCCATGCAAAAAATATCTTGCATGTCCAGGTGTCCATAGCCAAAATTGGGAATCTGCCTCCAAAATATTTATAATCAAGGATAGCTTCCAAGCAAAAGCTGCCAGGTCTGTCTAGGTTTCCTTGGCTTCCTGAGGGCCAGCTCTCATCTGCCTTTGAAACACTGGGGCTCTGTACTTTCCCTCCTATGGAAAAGAACTGTCCTCCTTTTGTCCAGATGCCCATGGACAAAACTGGGATTTGGCATCCCAAAATCTGTCTACCCAAGGATTGCTCCCAGAAAAATGTTCCCAAGACAAACAGGTCTGGCTGGCCTTGGTGTCCTTGGGGCTGCCTCCAATCAGCCTTTGAAACACTGGGGCTCTGCCCTTTCCTTCCTGTGGAGAAGAACTCTCGTTCTGGTCCAGGCACTCATGGCTGAAATGGAATTCCACCTCCAAAACTTCCCAAATATCCAAGGGTTGCTTTCAGACAAAAGCCGCAAGGACAGACAGGTCTGGCTGGCCTTGGCCTCTGGTGACTGCCTCTGATCTGCCTTCAAAACCCTGGGGCTCTGTGGTTTCCTTCCTGTAGAAAAGAACCGTCCTTCTTGTCCAGGCAGCCATGGCCTCAAGCACATGAGCACTGTACAGGGACAGAGGAGCTCTGTTCTCAGTGGGGTGGAGACTGAGGACAGCAGAGGAGAGCCCTGGGAGGTATTGAAGGGTGGTTTCAGAGATGGTGGAGCCTTTTAACATGGTAGAGAACAGTCTGAAAAAGGAAAACATCAATGCCAAGGGCAGCTGGGGAGGCCCAGACTGGGAACAAAGAAAAAGGAACTTTGCTCTCAGGGCAGGGCTGTGGTGCAACATGTTCCCCAGAAGAAGTCTGGGTCAGCCCAAGGCTTTGTGCGGGCAGGCAGAGGTAGGCAGCAGGCAGAGCTGTCAGCAAAGGAAGGGGCCAGCAGGTGAGGCAGCCGGGGGATGAGTTTTACAACATGGCTGATGTGGTCCAAGACCTGTTTTACATTACCAAAAGATGGCTGCAGCCTTGGGAGATATTATTTGGCCAACACCCCTGTCAATCACTGTAACATAAGGTGACCAGGAGAGATTCACATCAGACCTCTGTCCTTAGTTTGGTTCCACTGAAGGACAGAAGTTTATTCAAAGGGTTTAATCCAAAGGGTGGAGTCCTTTGGGAGGATGGGTAGTGACAGCCAGGAATTGATCCAAGTTAGGTGGATTAAAGGGTAGAACACTCTCAAAAATCCTCTGGAAAAACACAGGTTGAGTTTTTAAAATTTCACAACTCTATTCCTTGTACTTTAGAGCAATATGTAAGCTTAAATTCTGGGTTTGATTTTGGCACCTCTCCAGCTGAGTTTTTCTTGGCAGGGAGACATTGTGAAAGGTGTGGTGATCTTTCTAATGTAACAAAATCAAGGTTAAGGGCAGATTTGGGCTCTGTTCCCAGATCCGAGGAGCATGCCTCTGTCCCGGCCCACTTGGGCAGGGCTTCGGAGGAGGCGTGTTTTTTGATAGAGCCCACCCCTGCCTTTCATGGCAGGGATCGAAGGGGGTGTGTTGTTTAGAGGTCTCTGCCAAGAACTGGACATTGGAAGGGTTCCCGGAGCTGGCAGAGTTCCCGGACTTGGCCAAAGTCCCGGGCCTGGAAGAGTTCCCGGACAAGAGTACAATGTCCCTGCCAAGAATTCGGACACTGGCAGAATGCCTGGTAGCCAGTGGACTGGACTCTGACAAAAGGTCTTACTGCTGTAAACCTGGTCATCTCACAAAAAGATTGTCATATGTAAAGATTCCAATCAAAATTACTTTTTACCTGTCATTAGATGTGATTGTCATAATGTATATGATCTGCTAATGTCTTGTTGTATAAGTTTTGTCCTCAGTTCACAGAAATTTCCAGGATTCAAGATTCTACAGGTACATGAATGATCTGCTCATCACAGCTTCAACTCAGACAGAGATGCAGCAAACCTGTGCTAGTGTTGGGACTGAAATCCAAAAGGCTGGACTTGACATTCCTACAACCAAACTCCAAGGATACAACAAAGATCCAAGGCTGAGACATCAACTCTTCAAAGAAGACAACCTCATCACTGGACTCTGACTGTGGTTCGAGCTTTTCAGCTTTTCCCTCAATCTTTTAATTTAATCACAGATTCTGCTAATGTTGCTAATGTAGTTAAGAGAATAGAAGGTTCAATTTTAAAGGATGTTAGTGATGAAATTTTACATCGTTGGCTTTCATGTCTTTTTACAACTTTGCAATATAGAACTAATCCATATTTTGTTTCTCACATTAGGGCGTTCATGTTTCCAGGGACACGTTCTCTGGTGCAATTTTTGCTTTCCTTCACACAGGTGAAACCAGCAGTCATGCCTGTCATCATTTCCTGCAAGCTTTTGCTTCATTGGGTGTACCCCAAGAAGTAAAAACTGACAACAGTCCCATATACATATCTCAACAATTGGCCACATTTTTAAATGAATGGGGTGTTCAGCACATCTTTGGTATTCCCCACTCTCCCACAAGCCAAGCAATCATTGAAAGGACACATCAAACCCTAAAACGCATATTAGATCAACAGAGAGGGAGAATGGAGATCACCCCACAGATGAGACTGAACAAGGCTCTGTATGTTTTTAATTTTCTAAATAGTTCAAGTACAGAACCTGATCCACCAATCTTTAGACACTTTTCAAATAACACACAGGCAAAACTGAAAGAAAATCCTCCTGTTCTAATTAGAAACCCTGAACCTGGACAGATGGAAGGTCTGTTTCGATTAATAACGTGGGACAAAGGGTATGCTTCTGTCTCCACAGGTGCTGGAATTAAGTGGGTCCCTGCCAAAAACGTCAAACCATATCGCACTTCAGAACCTGCATTTGAGCCCAGAACGGAGGAAGCAAGTACGCAGATGTGAGCCGAATCAAAGGATCCCAGGTCTTGCCTGACGCTCCTTGTGCCTGACGTTCTTTGTGCATTGGTGGAACCCATGAACTCTGATTTTGTATCAATGTTATTTATTAGTATGCCAATTGAATGCTGAATGTTTGTCTAACAGAGCTATTTTTTGGCAAAAGCTTAGGTTATTGTTTTTGTGTAGAAGGAATTCTGCCAAAACTTAGTTCATGAAAGAGATGGAGCAAATTCAAATGGTATGCTTGTATTGCTGGATTTTAATTGTTTTTTGTCGTGTAGATTTGCCTGTGGAACAACTGAAAACAAATGTTTGGGTGACCTTAGCCAAGGCTGCCGGATCGGATACTATATGTTTGTCTAATTCGGAACCAGAATGGCCTTTTTCAACCTGTTTGGTTGGTGTGCCAGTGAAAGAGTTGCCTTTGGTCAAAAAACAATCCAATGGTAGGCCAGGTGGAATTGACAATGGAAACAATCCCTCTTTCAATTGGAATATTTGGTCGAAAAAACTTCTCAGGGCAGCATCTGAACCTCAAGAATTGGAAATCCTTGGTTCTTTGAACATGGATTTTTGTTTTACTTTCACAACTCGTGCCTGGCAAAAGGGTGATCCCCCAAAGTACAGTATTACCCCTCATTATTTTGCATATAAGAATTTGAGTTTTTGGTGTAATGTTTCGAACAGTTGAGATGTGCTTCCGGAGACGGATCAATATTCACGGCAATTGCCGAAAGGGTATTGGTTCATTTGCAGAGACAGGGCTTGGCAAGGCATTCCAGCTCACCTTGAAGGTGGCCCTTGTAGCATTGGTATGCTCACCATAATTGCCCCCACTGCCAAAGCCGTGATGAAAAAGAAACAAAGGAGAACGAGAGCTGTTCCTCATTACGATGAGAACTGTCAGAGTGATTTTATGCCTTGGAATACTGCCAGAAGGGTTTCAGCAGGTATATTTTTACCCCAATTGGCTTCAGCAGTGGCATTGACACAATTAGATAGAGTTGGATGCTGGCTGAGCAAACAACCAATGCCACATCCTCTGCAATCAGTGATATGTTAACCGATGTTGATAGGATTAGACATGCTACTCTTCAAAACAGAGCAGCCATTGATTTTCTTTTACTGGCACAAGGGCATGGTTGTGAGGAATTTGAAGGATTGTGTTGTATGAATTTGTCTGATCATTCTGAATCCATTCACAAAAGCATTCAAAAATTGAAGGATCTGACAGCTCAAATTAAAGAAGATGGAGGTTCCTGGCTGGATGATTTGTTTCAAAATTGGAGTTTTGCACCTTGGGTAAGGCAACTTTGCAAGATAGGTCTTTATGTATTAGGTGTTCTAATATTGATACTGATAGTGATGCCCTGTTTACTTTGTTGTGTACGGCAAATGATGAACAAAACAGTCCAAGAAGTTTTTGTCATACAAGCAGGAGAGTTAGGAAGTAGAAGCACAGAAAGTGTTCGAAATCTCACGAAAGCAGTAGACGAAGGTATAGAACTGGATGAAGGTTTTGAATTGAGACCCTGGAATCAACCAGAGTTTTTTGAACAATGACTTGTGACTATTGTCAAACGTGATTCATATCTCTTTTCAAGGATTGGGCCTTCACAGCATTAAGTCGCTGTGCTGTAATATAGCAATGCCTCGGTTTAGTGCAAATAGGTCTCCAGCAGATAATAAGCAGCAATTTTATAACAGAGCTATGAAACACAAGTAGTAAGCGACAAGAAAATTAAATTCAGTATTGTCTTCACTTTGAAATTAAGAGCAGTGATACTGAAGTCTTCATTAGCAGGGGACATGGTATACCACATGGAACATGTGGACCATTGTAAAAGATGTTAAATATATAAATAAATAAATACATTAAATTTAAAAATACATTTATAAATAAATAAATACAAACATTCCCAGATGTTCCAGGAGAGCCTCAGCCTCATGGTGTGGGAAGAAAACTTATCACGATGAGTCAGCAGAGTGGCTCTCTAGATGGCTTTGCAGAATGGCTGGTATTTCTGCCTAGTGGTACAGGGTTAATATTGGGGTGCAAGGAAGCAGCATTTTTGAATTTCACTAGGCTTAATATGGAATGTTTGGGGAAGAACCAAAGAAGGAAAAGGGAGGGGTCAAGGTGGTTTGGAGAGAAATAGACATAGGGAAATAGAGGAATAATACAATAAGTGGGGTCAGTCATGCTGACAGATGCTGACAAATGCTGATCAGTGGACTTGTAAGGCCCTGCCTTGCACCTGGTCCTTGCACTGTTCCACAGTACCGTTTCCTCATTATACTCAATGTGTATTTTCTGACTGCTCTGCAGAGCCAGTAGGATCTGGTGGAGTCAGATGAGAAACCTTTATGCACGCTTGTCTGTTTGTATGAACATGTCTGTATGAGGTACCTGAAAAGTTGTGTGTCCAAAGGCCAGATACAGTGTGGTCCATATGGTGTTGATAAAGGTACCCTTTATCATGGTATACCATGATAACATATCCTTTGGGGCTCAGTAACATTTTTGGAATGTCTTATGGATAGGCCTTAGTTACCCTTAATGACCCCTTTTTTCCTCTAAAAATACAAGTGATAACAGGGTAGTTATAATTTTACACATGCACTTCTTAAAACAGAAGCACCATAAGGCTACAGGACAGCTTCCCAGTTGTCCTTTTCAGTTATGTTTCAAGCTTCTACAATAATAGTTGTATTGAAAAACGCATGGATTCTAACTTGGCTACTTCCTGGAGTGCTATGGTCATGAATTCCAATGCCTAACATGATTCCTAATTATCTTTACCTTTGTATTAAATATTAGACACAAAGAAGGACTCCCTTGTATTCAGAAAGGCCAGTTTTATCAGAATGAAATCACCAAAGGATAGTATAGGGACTAATTATCCTATATTTTCAGAAAAAATGGGATGAGAATTTATGTTTTGGAGTTCTGTAGCCATCCATGTGGACAACATTTCAATATGCCAAGGTATGTGTCCAAAAGGAGGGGGACCTTTTCCCCACAGCCTGCAGGGACAGAGGCGCAGGGCAGGGACACCGTGGGACAGCCTGGGCTGCACAGGGCACAGGGATGGGCAGCAGCTGCAAGACAGCCCTGCCAGAGCCAACTTGGGCAGCACTTTGGCCATGGCTGCTGGGCCTGGGCCTGAGGCAGGAGCAGGAGACAAGTGACCCTTGTAGGGCTGGGGCCTCATTGCCTTCTTGTCCCTGCTCAGCAGCCTGGCAGGGGCCGCCCCATGCTCCTGCCCTTGCCATTGCACATCCCCACATGCCAGTGCCCATCCCAGGAAGAGCCCTGAGCAAGGAGGGAGGGACAGCATCTGCCTGGCCAGGGGCTGGGGCTCAGCTCTTGGACCATGGCATTACTCAAACACATCCAGGTTTGCTCAGCACCAGAGACACCTTTGCCTTGTTTGTCCCCAGCTGTCATCACTGCCTATAGTGTTCTGCTCTAACTGGAACCTGGGGACACTGTCTCATTAGTGTCACACAGTGGAACCCATTAAAACTTCAAGAAACTTCAGAGTTTCAATTTAATTTTGAGTTCTTGAGAAGTTTTTTGAAGACACTCTCAGGGACTGAGTTTGATGTAAACAACACCAAAGCCCCAAGAGGCTCATTAAGGTACTTGTTCTGTGTCTGTGCTGCTGAGCTTTAAAGGAACAGCTCTTCCCAGGACCAGCTCCTCTCCCAGCCCAGCAGGGCTGAGGGCTCTGCCTGCAGGCACTGAGGGGACAGGAGCCAGGCAGAGACAGGCTGAAGGCAATCAGGATTGGGAAGACATTGAGCTGAGACTTCACTTGGGGAAACATCTCCACAGTCCTCTATGCGGTGAGTTCTCTGTGGCACAGGAACAGGAGGAGGACGTGCTGCAGAGCGGGGCTGCCCTGGGCACAGTCAGAGGGACAGGGCAGGACGGCTCCTGCTGCCAGGGACGGCTGCAGGGGGTGAAGCCGGGGCTGCAGCCAGGGCTGCTCAGAGCTCCAGCTCAGGTCCAGCTCATTTCTGAGAAGACTTGTCATGAACTCATTCAGAGCAGGAGTTTCCTTCTTGGGTCTCTGCTTTCCTGAATCTGTGCTCCCACTATTCCCCGGCTCAACTTGGTGGCAATGGAAACTCAGCTGGGCAGGGCAGAGCAGGGGCTGAGGCTCTTAAACCATCACCCTGAGGATTCCTGGGCACCTCAGAAAGTGCCTGCACCTGCCCAGCCTCCAGACCCATGCAGCATCACCTTTCCATGGTGCCCAGGCTGGGGGAGCTGTTCTTTAATCCCTGCAGGGCCCAGCAGCTGCAGGGCAGCTGGGCTGGGCTGGGCCCTGGCAGCTCTGGCAGGGAAGGAGCCCGGGGCCACAGGAGCAGCTGGGGCTGGGACAGCTCCAGCAGCAGAGCCGTGGGCAAGGAGGGAGGGTGGCAGTGCTGAGGGAAGCCCTGCTGCAGGGCAGATGTGGCACATGCCGGGCCTGCCCTGCAGGGCACACACTGCCCTGAACAGCACAGCTCTTGTGTCCCCTCGCAGCCAGCACAGCCCTCAGCCCGGGGCCTCGGGGCCCTCAGTCCCTCCTGGGCTGGCAGAGCCCCAGAGATGAAGGGCATCTCTGCGGCCATGTGCCCATTCCCTGCTGACCAGGGCCTGAGGGCCACTGTCCTGCCCTGCTGCTGCCTGGCAGGGGCTGGGCAGGGCTGGCCAGGGAAAGGCTTTTCCTCAGGCCCAGCTCTCTCTCTTTCCTTTTCTTGCCCAGGTGCTGCTGGCATTGCTGAGGGGCTCTCTGGAATGGCAGTTCCAGCTGCAGGGCCAGGCCCAGCCCTTGGGCTCCTCCTGTGCAGGCTGAGCACAGCAATGAGGGGTCCCAGCTCCCTGTGCCCGTGCAGCTCAGGGCAGGGCAGCCTGGGAGACGGGCAATGAGCTCACTCTCCTGACTCTGGGAAAGGCAGGAGCCACTTTGTGTGCCAGGGATCCCTCTGCTCTCAGTAGTGTCTCCTGGCTGTCCAGGGTAACACGGGAGTGGATTTCAGAAAGGTGCAAGTGCAGGGCAGCTGGACCAGGAGAGAGAGACAGAGCAGCTCCCCTCAGTCTGCACTAAGCCTCAGACAATCCTCCTGCCTCTCTGGACTCTCTGTTCTCCACAGGTGCAGCAGAATCTCTCGTTCTGCCTCCTTCAATCCCCATCCATTCACCCAGGCAGCTCCTCTGCATTAGGGGAACAATCTCTAACCACATTGCAAAACCTGGACTGGACCCTGCCCTCACTGTTCCCCTGCACTGACTGGGAGTCTGGGCTGACTCCCTGGTGTCCTGCAGGCCAAAGTCCAGCTCCTCACACAACATTGGCAAGCAGCAATCAGGGCTCCAGCAGCAAAGGTGAAGGAAGATCTCCGAGACACAGACAAGGGAGAGATGTTCAGTGGCAGGAAATGGTTTATGAGAAAGGGCTTTGACTTTTCTGAGAGAAATCTCCCCCGAGTTGTCCCTGTCTTTCCTCCTTCTGTAGGTTGAAATGTTCAGACACAGAAAATGTCCAACAGCAGCTCCATCAGGCACTTCCTCCTGCTGGCATTGGCAGACACGCGGCAGCTGCAGCTCCTGCACTTCTGCCTCTTGCTGGGCATCTCCCTGGCTGCCCTCCTGGGCAACGGCCTCATCATCAGCGCCGTAGCCTGCAGCCACCACCTGCACATGCCCATGTTCTTCTTCCTGCTCAACCTGGCCCTCAGCGACCTGGGCTCCATCTGCACCACTGTCCCCAAAGCCATGCACAATTCCCTCTGGGACACCAGGAACATCTCCTACTCAGGATGTGCTGCTCAGCTATTTATGTATGTATTTTTCATTTCAGCAGAATTTTCCCTCCTGACCGTGATGTGCTACGACCGCTATGTGTCCATCTGCAAACCCCTGCACTACGGGACCCTCCTGGGCAGCAGAGCTTGTGCCCACATGGCAGCAGCTGCCTGGGCCAGTGCCTTTCTCTATGCTCTGCTGCAAACAGCCAATACATTTTCCCTGCCCCTGTGCAAGGGCAATGCCCTGGGCCAGTTCTTCTGTGAAATCCCACAGATCCTCAAGCTCTCCTGCTCACAGTCTACCTTCAGAAAAATTTGGATTTCATTGGTTGCTGTCTGTTTAGCTTCTGGCTGCTTTGTGTTCATTGTTTTCTCCTATGTGCAGATCTTCAGGGCTGTGCTGAGGATCCCCTCTGCGCAGGGACGGCACAAAGCCTTTTCCACCTGCCTCCCTCACCTGGCCGTGCTCTCCCTGTTTCTCAGCACTGGCTTTTTAGCCTACCTGAAGCCCCCCTCCATGTCCTTCCCATCCCTGGATCTGGCCCTGTCAGTTCTGTACTCAGTGGTGCCTCCAGCCCTGAACCCCCTCATCTACAGCCTGAGGAACGAGGAGCTCAAGGCTTCCATGAGGGCACTGTTGTCTGGACGCTTTCAGAAACATTAAACTATTGGCCCGTTTTTGACAATCACTTGTAGTAAATGTAATCTTCAATACTTCTTGTTAGTTTCATTTTGGAGGTTCTTTATCTGTGTTTTAATTAAAAATATTGTCTACAAAGTGATGTCATTGTTTGCGCCATTTCTCATTTTGTTTCCCATCTCCTTTACTGTGACCCACAGCCTGTTTCTATGAGGAGCTGTGCTCTCAGTGGCTGAAAAATGAACTAAAGGATCTCCCAGCAAAGTTTTCACCAGAGATGGCCTCTTGTTGCCTTCTCTGGAGCTGTAGCAGCAATGTCTGTGTGCAGAGCTGGGGGCAGATCAGTGCTGGCCCAGCAGCTGTGCCCAGCAGCAGCAGCACTTGGTGTTGCCAGTGCTGCTGCCGTGGCCCTGCCCCGCTGCCCTGGTGGCCCTGGTGTTGCTGTAGGGCCTGAGTGCTCTCGGGGCCGGGCACAGCCCTGGGGGTGGCAGTGCCGGGGCTGCAGCAGGGACAGGCCATGGTCACTGCTGGGGCAGCGCTGACACCTGAGCCCGGGGCCTGGGGGCTCCAGGCTCCTTGCCCAGGCTCTCTCAAGAACACACCCAGGCCAATGCTCAGCACAGAAACCCCTGTGAGCAGCCCCAGGCTGGCCGTGGGCAGGCTGGGGGCAAACAGCATGGCTGGGGCTCTGCAAGGGCCCTGGGGGAGATGGGAAGGAGCAGCAGAGCAGGGGCTGATCCATCCCCAGTGCGCTGGACAGCCCAGGGCAGCGTCCCAGAGTGTCATCATGGAGCTGCCAACAACATCCCCCCTCTGCAGCCCTGGCCTCTCCCCCAGCTCACACAGGTGCCCCATCCTTGCAGGCACAGACACGGCAGCACTGGCTCAGCAGCCCCTGTTTGCATTGCACACAGCAGGGGGAGCACCCCCATGCTGTTGGTGTGGGGACATGAACCTGAGGGAGCACAAATGCCATCAGCCCCTGGGGCCAGCAAGGGCTGGGGGACACCAGGGAAACCACTCAGGTTTGTCGTGGCCTCTGCAGTCAGCCAGAAAGTTTGTTCCCATCAGCTGGGAGTTTCCTGTCCCACTGCAGACGCTGTTGCAACTCCTCCAAGGGTGGTTCCAGAGAGTCACAGAATCAGCAAGGTTGGAAACGACCTTGGAGATCATCAAGTCAAACCTGTGCCCTGACACTGCCTTGTCTCCCTGAGCCTCCTCTTCTCCCGGATAAACAACCCCAGCTTCCTCAGCTGCTCTTCACAGGACTTGTGTTCCAGACCCCTCCCCAGCCTTGTTGCCCTTCTCTGGACACACTCCAGCCCCTCCATGGCCTTCCTAAATTGGGGGCCTAGAACTGGACACAGCACTCTAGGTGTGGCCTCACCAGTGCTGAGTGCAGGGGAAGAATCACTGCCCTGCTCCTGCTGGCCACACAATTCCTGATCCAGGCCAGGAGCCATTGGCCTTCTTACCCACCTGGGCACACTGCTGGGCTCATGTCCAGCCTGCTGTCCATCACTCCCTGCAGGTCCCTTTCTGCCTGGCTGCTGTCCAGCCACTCTGTCCCCAGCCTGTAGTGCTGCAGGACCCGACACTTGGACTTGTTAAACCTCACCTTGTTGGATTTGGGCCCTGGATCCAGCCTGTCCAGGTCCCTCTGCAGAGCCCTCCTACTCTCCAGCAGATCCCCACTCACACCCAGCTTGGTGTCATCTGCAGATTTGCTGATGCTGGACTCAGTCCCCTCATGCAGATCATCAATGCAGATATTGAAATCCTGGCTGGCTGGCTCTGATCCCTCGGCCATCCTGTGGGTGCCCTGGGATGGCACTCAATGTGATCTGTTCCATAACCTTGCTGGGCACCCAGGTCAGGCTGACAGGCCTGGAGTTTCCCAGATCCTCCTTCCAGCCCTGCTTGGGGATGGGCTCACACTGTCACCTCCAGTCCTCTGGCACCTCCCTGCTGAGCCAGCACTGATGGTAAATGATGGAGAGCAGATTGGGGAGCTCATCCACAGCTCCCTCATCCCCCTGGGATGGATTCCATCAGATCCTATACACCTGTGAGCATCTGAGTGGCTCAGCAGGTCCCCAGCTCCTTCCTCCTGGATTACAGGGGGCTGTTCTGCTCCCTGTGCCCATCCACCAGCTCAGGAGAACACATGTCCTGAGGACAACCTGTCTTATTCTTGAAAAATGAGGCAAAGAAGGAGTTAAGTACCTCAGCCTTTCCCTCATATTTGGTAACCCCATCTCCCCTAATAATGAATGGAGATTGTCCTTGTACCTCCTTTTGCCATTAATGTATTTATAGAAACATTTTTATTGTCCTTCACACTAGTGGCCTGGTTTAGTCTTTAGCTTTCACCTCTCTAATTTTCTTTCTGCATGACCTAGCAACATCCTTTAACATTTCCTGAGTTACCTGCCTCTCTGTCCAATTGTGATGCACCTTCTTTTTTGCCCCAAGTTCCTGCAAAATGCCCATCACATACAGAATGTCACCTGTTGGCTAAAGTACACCTCAGAGGAGGAAAATACAAGAGTCTATAAATTAAAAGAGGGAAAGCAAGCTAGGAAAGTAAAAGAAGAAGGAGAGGCTGGGAAGGCTAACAAAAACTGGGACCCCCTTGACCACTTACTTCCTCCTACCCTTGCAGTACCTCAAATCCTTCCTCCAATTCCTCCTACTCTCTCAGCTGTCATTCCTTTACCACCTCCTAACCCAGTTATACCTCCACCACCTTCCCCTCCACCCTCTCCTTACTCTGTTTACCCTTCACTACCGTTCCCTTACCTCTGCCATCTCATGCACCCCTTATTCACCAGCAAGTCCCTGCTCTGCCTCCCCACCACAAACAAGAAGCCAAACAACATCTCAGAATCTCCTGCCCAAGAGTGAAGTTTCCCATTCAGCCTCCACAGCTGATGTTGTAACACCCGGACCAAAGTGGCTAAAGTGGAAAAATTGTCCCCCCTCAGAGAAGTTCCCATGGGCTGGGTGGCCAGTGAGATTGGATTTGTAAACGCTCCCTTGACTGTGTCCGAAGTTAGAAATTTTAAGAAAGAATTGCGTAATTTAGTGGAAGACCCAGTAGGAATAGCAAATCAAATTGATCCATTTTTAGCCCTAACATTTATACATGGGGGGAATTGAACTCCATCTTTAATATCCTATTTTCCCCAGAAGAGACTCAATAAATAAGAACTGCCGGAATGAAAATTTGGGAGTGAGAAAACCAACCCGGGCCCCCAGGTGACCAAAAAATGCCTTCAGTGGAGCCTGACTGGGACCCTAATCAAGAAGAGGGGAGAAGGAATATGAGAGATTACAGGTCCCTGATGACCAGAGGGATAAAAGAATCAGTCCCTAGAGGGAGTAATACCAGGTTAGTGTTTGACGGCACCCAGGAAATAGACGAGACCCCAGCACCATGGCTTAATAGGCTAAAGCAAAACTTCCAGATTTACTCTAATGTTGACCCAGACAGCCCAGAAGGCCAATCTCGGGTTCCCTGTGGTCAGGGATGACCCCAAGAATCCTTTTTTTCCAGCCTGGTGTTTCAAAGAAGGAGTCTGAATTCTTTGGCTCTGGTTTCCAAGGTTGTTTATTGTTTCGTATCTATAACATTTTTTCTCTGGCCTGCCAAGATCTTTTCAGCAGGTCAGACAGAGGCACACTTCCTGCTCCTGGGCTGATGTCTGTTTTATACTATGAACTATGTGTACTTTATTTATCATTATTTTCCAATACCTAAAAGACACACAGCAGGGGTATTAATCCTTTCAGTATTACTCAAAACAAATGCACCTTTTATTGAGTGCCCACAGCAGATGCAACAGAAGAATTAGAAAGGAGATAAAGGACAGAGAGAGAGAAAGGAGGGTTGGGTAGGGGGGAATTGCTACCAACAGAGAGATGAAATCCTTGTGGTCAGGCCAATAGATCTGTCTGGTCATGTCGGGGAGAATCTCAAAGTATTTGGTTAACTCAGGGCTCTTTTGTAATCTGCCGCCGGGAGGGGAGCAGGACGGCACATGGAGGGCACAGTGGAGAATAAATCCATTGGGAACAGGTACAGACTGTCCAGTTCTGAACAGCACAAACCGGTGCCAGCAGTGAGCAGGGCCCGTTGTTTCAGGACTGGTTCCTATGGGGAACATCCCACTTCCTATGGCAGACATCCCACTCCAGTCAGGCCAGCACCTCTGGGTTAGAAGTTTAAGGGTTTCATCTCAGTCCTTGGGGAGGGCATCAATCTCCATCCTTGACGGCGGCTGTGAGGCAGATGTGGGATCTTTGGACCATCTCTCAAAGACTGACATCCCAAAGCATAAAAAATGTATGCATTTTCCCATAAAAATAAAATGTAATGAATAATAAATTATAATTATTTTTTCTAATGTATTTATAATAGTGTTATTC
Organism: Zonotrichia leucophrys gambelii; assembly: GCF_028769735.1. Lineage (NCBI taxonomy): Eukaryota > Metazoa > Chordata > Aves > Passeriformes > Passerellidae > Zonotrichia > Zonotrichia leucophrys. The sequence continues at coordinate 75,712 of NW_026992399.1, read as the reverse complement.
TATATTCGTACTACTGAGTTTTAATATTTATATTTATAATCCATACATTTTTAGCAAGCAAAAAATTTATTGGTCATTGGTTCTAAGTAACACAATTCCCTTCATTAATTCATTGACCAGTGTTGGCTATTGTTTTCTCCTTCATTATGCTAATTAGCTGTATTTTAAGTCCTTTTCTCATAATTTTTATCATTTTCACAGACAGGGTAAAAGAGGCCACTTTGGGGTCCATGGAGACATTTCTGGGGCGCATTTGGGGCAGTTTTGGGTCTGGGGAGGGAATTCAGAGAAAACTTGAGGGTCTGGAGGACACTTCGGGAGCTGGGTGGGCACTTGGAGGGGCACTCACGGATTCCGAGAGACAGTTCGGGGTCCGGGGCTGCACTTGGGGGTCCAGGGGGCCCTTGGAGGTCATAGAGGGGAAATTGGGACCCTTCGGGGCCCGGGTGGGCCCTTGGGGACGCAAACGGGGCTCTCGGTGTGGGGGGGTGAGGCGAATTGTAGGCGCGGTATCATACGGTTTAACGGGGCTGCGGAGCATCATGGGAGTTATGGGGGTAGCTGCAATGGCTCTCGGTGGAGCGCGGGGCATGACGGGAGATGAAGTCCCGGCTGAAATAGCGCTGAACAGGCGCCGCGGACCATGAAGGGAGCTGTAGTCCCAGAAGTAGCTCGAACACGCTGTTTGGGGGTTCAGGAAGGCACTTGGGAGACACTTTTGCGTCTGAGCCATGACTTGAGGCCCTCGGGGGAACGTAAACTGCTCGAGAGCCCTTGCTGGAAGCTCGGGGAGCTCCAAACGTGAAATAAACAGGGCCAGGAGATTTCTTCTCCTTTTTAATGCCTTTATTAAAAGTGATCAGCTCAGGATTGGGCGGCTCGGCAGGCTGCAGTCCCCGTCGCGTCTCCCAGGGCGACTCAGAGGAGGAGGATATGCGCAGCTCTGTCCACTAGGGGCAGAGCCAGGGGATCCAGTCCTCATGGGAGCCTTTAGGACGTGGTGTCCCCGTCAGATGTTGTCCTTTGGTGATTTTGTCCAGCTTGGTCCTGGCGTCGGGACGACTCTCTGCTTAGGGTGAGAGGGACTCCGCATCTCTGCAGGCTCAGCAATCGGCTCCTCATGTCCAGACACCACTTTAGTCTCTCAATTCTTATTTGGCTCGTTGTTTTTGGGGTTTTCTCGTTGCATTTTAGAGTCGAGGTCCCAAAGCCTGCTGGTCTTGGAGTCACTTTGCATAACCCCCCCCACCCTCTCAGGTGTCTTCCCTATGTTGGAAGAGAGCACAGCCTCGGGGAAGGGCCATCACCCCACTTCAGCTAGGCCTTTTACTAATACAAAAGAGGAGATAAGCTTCAATGACCTGTGATTACAATAACAAAGCACTAAGGAACCCTGGCAGAGACAGATCTGGCTGCGTCTCTGTAACTCTTTCTCACAAAAAAATATTAACCGAATTTTTGTTCATAACAGTCCCCCCTCTTTTTCTTTGATCGAGCTTAAGTTCTTAAGCTCGCATCAACTCACAATTTTTTGTTTTGAATCTACTATAAATCTCTTGTGCACTTTGGTAATCATGGTTACTTAACCTTGTTACTTTTCTTGGTTTCTTCAGGTTGGTTTATACAGCCGATACTGTTTTACTGAAACGGATAAATAAGCATAGTAAAAAGAGCAATCCTCCAAGTCTACACACAGTGAGAAAAACCATCTTTTCCCATACATATTTTATGAAAATCTCTAAGTTCTCCCACCCACTGGGATCAAGTGTAGGAGTTTGATCTTGATTATTTACACATGCCTATCTTTTTATTTCGTTTGAAATGTCCCTAATAATTGAATTCTTTATTTTTAATATTGCCTGGAGCCAGATGACTTTGTTCAACACAGATTTTGGGATCCAAACTTGGCTTTTACAATTTTAGATTTTCTCAATTTCTATTTCACTTTCCCGGTTTTGTTTAATTTCTCCCAAATCATTATATATAGGAACTCCCAAACTTGATCCAGTTTCTTTGGGTAATAAGAAAATTGGTTTTATCACCCTAGCATTGCAGTTGCCAGATGAGATCAAACTTAGGAGTTTAGAGCTCCCCTGAAATGTGTTCCAAAAGGGGTTTATCTCTTTTGTAGTACACTCATATAAATACTTGTAACAAACAATTTTTCTTACTATTTTCACCATTTCTTTGCTTTTTACTAGATCTGCTGAGCTTGTTTCAGCAGCATCACATTCAAAGCACAACCAGGCTACCTCTATAGGGCACTCTCCTAGGAGTGGCTGCCTAAAAGTGGCAGTATTCTGGGCTATCCAATACATTCTCTTATTTTTCTGATAAAGGACCAAGTGGGAGAGGTTAACACCATCAGGGTTAGAACTGATGTGGACTCTCGACAAGGAGCTCACTTCTTCCTCCTCATAGCGGGGTTGGTAGCATTCACTGCACAGCTCAGCTGGGCTTCCTAGAGCAACACCAGCAGTTAGAGCTATCAGTACTACCCTTCCCAAGAGTCCGGTATGGGTCATCTTGCACAGCCTGCCCACCCGGCCTTGCCTCTTGGGGAATTTTTTTCTGAGGAGAAGCTTCCAAGCTCTTTAGAGTCCCTTCTACCCGCTTCTCTGGTTAAGCCTCTCTTGGTCTGTTCCCTACAAATTTTAGTTTCCCCCCCCCAGGGGAGTGTTCTGTAGAGGATTAACCTGGAGTCTTTTAGAATTAAATTGGGGAACTTAAATCAGAATTACTTATTTACAGCCTTAAACTTTTTATCAACATAGTTTACACAGAACAGTTTTGAAGCATTTTAAGCAATGTTAGAACTCTGATACCAATTTTTCCTATACAGTTCAGTCTTTATGACTCTTCCTCCTGAGAGTCAACTTTAAATCAGAGTATACTCAGGTGAATTAACTTGTGATGTGGATGAATCCTTATCCAGTGCCCGGAGGTGAGTGGTGTGGACTCTGGCCCAATGCCAGAGGGAAAAACCTGGGAGTCTGGCCCAATGCCAGAAGGAGAAAGGGGTGGAGTCCGGTCCAATACCAGAGGGAGAATGGGGTGCAGTCCGGTCCAATGCCAGAATGCCAGAGGGAAAAAACCTGGTGTTGAATCTTGGTCCAATGCCAGGGGGAGAATGGGGTGCAGTCCGGTCCAATGCCAGAATGCCAGAGGGAAAAAACTGGTGTTGAATCCTGGTCCAGTGCCAGGGGGTGAGAGTGATGTGAGTCCAACCGTCTTAGTAATGAAGAATACCTGAAACGGGCTTTCAAATACAGGCATTAATGGTCTGCTGTTAATGATTTTATCAAAACTCAGCTTCTCTGTTTAAGGTTATTGGTAATTTCTCTTTTTCCTTAGCTTGTATGTTTCTCTCATCAACTTCTACATACTGTGTATTTTGCAAGGAGTTGTATTTCTCAGCTAACTTAACTCTCAAAGTACTTTTATTCTCCTATTCTTCTGTGTATTTAATTCACTGGTTTTCTGTTCTATTTTTCAATATCTTATTTATTTATCTCTTGCTTCTGTTTTTTACTTTCACTTACAGCTTAAATACTTCTTTCAACCCCTTACACTTAATTTTTAAATTTTTTTTCCTCACACCATTTTTCTACACAATACACTTCCCTCTAAGGAGATGTGGAAAACTTGTAATGCACAATCTACATTACTTCTATTCTAACTCGTCTATATTCACTCTCTCATTTCTCATTCACTTTCACACAATCCTTCACACCTTTAAGACACAAATTTATTGCTAGAAAATCACAGGTCCCTATAGCCACTCCCTCACCCTGGGGTTGGCCCACAGGTCTCAGTATCTCTGGGCCTCTTGGAAGGGCCCTGACTCTGGTTGCCTCTGGTGCACATTCACCTGTGAGGTTGCCGGCGTGTCACTCACGCTCTTACAGCTACGGCTCCCTCACCCATCTGAGGAGCACTAGTCTGGTTTGCAGGTCACACACACACACGCTTTGGTCACAGCCCCCACCCGCCCGGGGGACACAAGCCTGGTTTGCAGGTCACACACACACACAAACACACACACACACACACACACACACACACACACACTTCCACTTTCCCCTTCCCACCTGCTCAGGAAGTTGAGGCTGACTTTGCTTCTGACTCACTCTCACACACACAACAAGACAACAATAAGGTACCTTTTACTTTCACACCACTTATTATAAGTTAAGTCTTACTGGCTAGTTTTGGTGGTATTGGATATCTTTTCTACCTAGCTGTTTTTTTGTCTAACTTCAGATGTTACTTTGTTGAGACAGGACTTATCTGCTCCTGTATCAACCAAAAATTCTAATTCCTCATTTAGGGGTCCCACTTCAAAGTTTACCAAGGGCTCTTCTAGATGTTGCATCAGGTCCCCTAAAGTGTAAAGCCCCTGACTCTCTAATTGTCACTTTTAAGGATCTTCTCTAAATTATCTTGTTCCCTGGCTATTGCCGCATCGAGACTGAGCTTTCTACAAAACCTCCTGGTGTGTCCTGGCTCTCCACAGTAATAGCAATGTTGTTCTCTCAAAGGGACTTGAGGTGTCTCTATCCCTCTTGCGCCTGACAGTACAAGAGGCCTATCCTTGCCTTCTCCTGGTGGTGGACCCGCCCACCCTGCACTTTCTCTAGCTACAGCAACCATGATCTTAGCCTTGGCCTTTGCTTTTTCTTCCTCCCTCCTTAAATACACCTTCAATGCCTCTCTTAATAACTCATTTATGTCTTTCGCTTGCCACACTTCCATCTTTTCCAGTTTTCTCCGTATATCAGGCCAAGATTTGGTAACAAATTGGACTTGTAGTAGCACTTGACCTTCTGGGGTATCTGGGTCTATTCTAGAGTACAACCGGAAGTTCCGCTTTAGGCGGTTAAGCCAGGCAGCAGGAGCTTCTTCTTTCTCCTGTGTACCCTCAAATGCCAATTGGGTGTTAGTTCCTTTGGGAACTGACTCTTTGATCCCTCGTATTATCAAAGACCTATATTCCATCATGGCCTTCCTCCCCTCCTCCTGGTTAGGGTTCCAGCTGGGATCCATTAGTGGCAATTTCTGTTCACTGATGGCACTGGGGTCCTGGACGGTTATCTTTCTCCCAAATTCTTATGCCAGCCACCTAATCATCTGAACCTCTTCTGGGGAAAATAATATACTCAGGATGGAATTCATCTCCCCCCAAGTGTAGATATTTGGACCTAGAAATTGATCTACTTGGTTAGCTATGCCCACTGGGTCTTCAACTAAATGCCCAACTCTTTCTTGAATCCTCTCACCTCAGAAGCAGTTAGGGGAGCATTCACAAAGCCAACACCTCCCGCTACTCCTCCCATAGGAACTTCTCTGAAGGAAAGAGTCTCTCTGCCTTGGAGGTCTTGGATCTGGTACAACAGTACGGCCCATCTTCAGATGCCAAACTACTTTGAGGGATATCTGGGTTACCCTGAACTTTCTGCCCATCAGCAGGGGTATTTGCTGATAGCTGTTTATCAGGCGAGGAGGCATTTGTGTCCCAAACTAGGAGAGGTAAAGGGACAGCAATAGGAGGGGGAGAAAACCTGAGTGAATATTGAATGCAGCTGGTGAAGGGGTGGAGAATGCAGCAGTGGAGTAGGCACTTGTGGTGGTGCAAAGGAGCTGGAGGGGATACTGGGTTTATCATAGCGGAAGCTGAAGAGGTAGAAGAAGGATTTGAACAGGTGGTAGTGAGATGGCAGCTGGGGAAGAACCGGACCTGCCATTTGAGGTGCTTGAAGAAGAGGATTATAAGGTGGAGGGGGAGAAGGAGGTAAATAATCCAGGGGATCCCATCTTTTACCAGTTTTATCATCCCCTCCTTCATTCCCTCTTTCTTCCTCTGTACCTTACAAATTCGCACTCCTTCATCCCTCAACAGCACTCTTTAACCAGCAAGCTACATACAATAATTGCTCAGGATCAGTATCCCCTTGAGCTGTCAGATAATTATTTAATTGTTGGCACATCCACTTATCCTTTGTCCCACACCAAGGCCATCCTCCTTGTAACTCTAATTCTGGCCACACTTCCATACAATAATGGATCATTTTCACTTTATCTAATCCCTCCGTGGCCTCTATAGAATCCCATTTTACTAACAGTTCTCCTAAGGGACTATTGGGAGGTATGTCCCTCAGCCTCTTGCCGGTCTTTTTACTATTACACCCTCCCATTTTACAGGTCTTAACAGTAAAAAATCCCAAAGGTGCCTTTACTGACCGGTGATTTCAAAAAGAACCTTCTTTGAGGAGCTTCAGCCTCCTCCACTGAAACTTCAAATTTCTGCCTGATGCTCAGGACTTTATACTGAAACAACTGCCCGATCTCTAGATTGCTCAACTTTCCCCACATCAGGTCTTACATCTATCGGGACTTGAACACACGAAGCCTCGGCCTAAGAATCCGGGTCGTGCCTGACTCCCTCAGTCAGGAAAAACAACTGCCTGATTTTTAGTTTGCCTAACCCGCCAATTTTTAGGCTTCACCGTATCAGGACTTAAAAGCAAACCACAGCCTCCTTCGCTGGGGTTTGTGCCTGGCTCCTGTGCCAGGACTTACTTTTGCCTGCAGGGCTTGTGAGCTACCTGAATCCTTCTCGGTACTGACAAAATCTTACGCGAATCCTTTTCAAGACTTACAAATCCTATCCGAATCCTTCTCGGGACTGACAAATCTGCCTGACTTCCCTCTGTCAGGACTTACTTTGGGTGTGTGCCACTCATACAAATATTCCTTCCGCACGCCCAGAGGGGGGGGGCCCTTTATTCCCTCTTGGGAGACGTCTCAGTCACACTAATTCCACTCGTTTCCCCCTGTTTCTGGCCGGCCCCTTCGCAGGAGTCTGGAACTGCGGTACTGAGGGGTCCGCTCTCACTTCGAAGGTCCGGCTGCCAGCCTCCGTCTCATTCACACACACATGCGCACGTCTCCCGCTCCCGCCACCGGCTTTCTCACCAATCCGGTGCTCCTCTGTGTCGCTGGTCCTGAGCCGATCCCTCTGGTCCTGGTAGCCAGCTGTCCTGAAGTCCAAGATGGCCAGTCTTGAGTCTTCTTGCGGCGTGGCTATTCCGGACGAGCGCCCCCAGCTGAAATAAACAGGGCCAGGAGACTTCTTCTCCTTTTTAATGCCTTTATTAAAAGTGATCAGCTCAGGATTGGGCGTCCCGGCAGGGCTGCAGTCCCCGTCGCGTCTCCCAGGGCAACTCAGAGGAGGAGGATGTGCGCAGCTCTGTCCACCAGGGGCAGAGCTGGGGACTCCGGTCCTTGCGGGAGCCTTTAGGGCGTGATGTCCCCGTCAGATGTTACTTTGTCAGTGCGGTCCCCCTCAGTCTCGGCGCTGGGGACGACTCCCATGGTCAGGGTGAGAGGGACTCCACATCTCTGCAGGCTCAGCACTTGGCTCCTCACGTCTGGACATCACTTAATTCTCTCAACTCTTAGGTGGCTTGTTGTTTTTAGGGTTTTCTCGTTGCATTTTGGAGTCGAGGTCCCAAAGCATGCTGGTCTTGGAGTCACTTTGCATAACCCCCCCCACCCTCTCAGGTGTCTTCCCTAGGCTGGAAGAGAGCACAGCCTCAGGGGAAGGGCCATCACCCCGCTTCAGCCAGGGCTTTTACTAATACAAAAGGGGAGATAAACTACAATGACCCATGATTACAATAACAAAGCACGCCGAAACCTGGCAGGGACAGAGATCTGGCTGCCTTTTTGTAACTTTTTCTCACAAAAAAAATATTAACCGAATTTTTGTTCATAACACAGGGTGTGTTCCCAGTCGCTCTCAGATACTCCCAGTATTAGTCCAGTCCCTCCCAGTATGATCCAAAGATGAGCCCAGTGTGCTCCCAGTCCCTGCCAGTATGAACCAGTTGTGCTCCACATGGTTCCAGTTGCTCCCTTTCACCCTCACTTTTGTTCCAGCCACTCCCAGTATCTCCCAGTGTAGCCCAGTTCCCTCCAGCATCTTTCCAGTGACTCCCAGTTCCTTCCAGTATGATCCCATTTGCTCACAAGCACTCCCAGTCAGCATCAGTGGAGTGGCACTCACTGCCAGTATGATCCCAGTCACCTCCAGTATGATCCCAGTTGATCCCTGTATAAGCTCAGGCAGGCACCAAGGAGAAGGAGAACACCCAATCCTGGCGTGACCCCAGCAGCTGGGACAGGGGGGAACTCCTGAACACCAAAGGGGAGGGACCAGGGACAGGGAACTCCTGGGAGGCTTTTTCAGGGCTGAATCTTGGTGTTTGGGAGGTTTTTCTGCAGTGACTTGTAGAGATGGACTCGGGCAGACGGACCTTCAAACCCAACGTGCTCATCCCTTGTTTTGCCCAAACCAGGATTTCCCATTGCCAACCCCAGGGAGGCTGCGAGGATGAGGAAGATGCCCTGTAAAAGTGAGGAGGAAGTCAGTGCCCCTTTCCACCTCTGTGCTGCTCCATCTCCCGGCTGCAGCACAGCCCTGGGGGGATCTCCTTGCCCTTGCCTGTGGCACGGAGGCAAATCCCATCCTGTCCTTGTCCTTCCTCCCCCAGAGCAGGAGCTGAGCATGGAGAGCAGGGAGGACAAATGCCCACAGCAGAACCTGGTGGAAGAGGCCGTTTTGAGCGGCTCCACGGCGCAGGAAGCCAATGGGGGGGAAAATCCCTGGAGATGCCACACGAGGAGGGGCTGCAAACACAACTGGCGGGGATCTGAGGGGGAAAGAGCCAGCCTGGGCTGGGAAGACGGCCAGAGATGGAGCCAGAGCTAGGAGCAGGTGCTCCATGAGCAGCTTCATGATGGGGGGAAGCCGCAGAAATGTGTGGAGTGTGGGAAGAGGTTCCGGAGGAGCTCTGACCTAATGAAGCACTAGAGGATCCGCACTGGGGAACTGCCCTACAAGTGTGACCAATGCAGGAAAAGATTTAAGACCAGCTCAAATCTCCTCCAGCACCAGCGCACCCACACAGAGGAGACGCCCTTCCGCTGCCCCGACTGTGGGCAGGGCTTCAGGCACAATTCCCATCTTGTCATGCACCAACAAATCCATACTGGGGAGAGGCCCCATCAGTGTGAGGAATGTGGGAAGAGCTTCAGCCAGAGCTCCAGCCTGATATGGCATCAGGTAATCCACACTGGGGAGAGGCCCTGCAAGTGTGGGCAATGTGTGAAGCGCTTCAGCTTGAGATCCCAGCTGATGAGGCACCAGGTGGTCCACACTGGAGAGAGGCCCTACGAGTGTGAGGAGTGTGGGAAGAGCTTCAGCTGGAGCTCCACCCTGATCAGGCACCAGAGGACCCACACTGGGGAACGGCCCTACCAGTGTGAGGAGTGTGAGAAGAGCTTTAGCTTGAGATCCGAGCTGATCTGGCATCAGAGGACTCACACTGGGGAACGGCCCTACGAGTGTGATCAATGCAAGAAGAGATATAAGTCCAGCTCTGATCTCCTCCAGCACCAGCGCACGCACACAGAGGAGTATTGCAGCGTCCTTAGACGGTCACTGTGCTGAGAGAAGGACGAGAATCTTGTTTCTTGATCAGAAGGCTTGATTTATTCATATATGATATATAATACATTATAACTATACTAAAAAGAATAAGAAGAGAAGTTGCATGAGCTGCTAAGCTAAGAATAGAATAGAAGGAATAAATAACAAAGTTCTGTGTCCAGGGAATCTCTCCTTGAGCTGCTCCTGTGATTGGCCTTTAATGGTACACATGGAAGATGAGCCAATCACAGGGACACTTGCCACATTTCACAGCAGCTGATAACAATTGTTTACATTCTTCTTCTGGGGCTCTGCTTCCCAGAAGATGGACAAATGTGAAAGAAAGAATTTCTATGAAACAATGTCTGCGACATCTCACCTTTCTAAATTGTATAAATTAAAAGAAAAATGCTGATGTGAAATGAACAGGAAATGTCTTCACCTGTAAAATATACAATACTAACAAATCACTAAAACAATCCTACAATATAGGAAAACGCAAAAAACAATGCAAAGAGAATTCAAGTCCAAGCAGCTGAGTTTCAGGAACAGTCCATGAGCTGAAGTTTTTTCTCTTGGACAAATCTGAGAGTCCTTTTTGGTCCTGAAACAGACTTGCTGCAAAAGAGTCCCATCAATAGTTATCAAAAAACCATTGACAGTCCTACAACAATTTCAAACAATTTGAACAATTTTGGAATGTCCTTTTCTGGCCCTTCAATGGTTCAGTGCTTCAGAGCTGCTGCCCGCTATTTTCAATCTTTTTTATTGAATTTTAATTTTTTTTTTTTTTTATTGAAAATGAAAAGAGCAGCAGCAGAGCAGAGCAGTGCCAGAGAAGGAAAGGCCCTGGGGTCCCTGGCCCATGATGGACCAGGAACCCCAAAACTGGCCCACAAAGGGGGACCAGGACCGGTAGGAGAAACCTCAACCCCCAGTAACACCAAGAGGCCAAATGCTGGCCCTGGCCCAAAAACTTCCTGAGCCCAACGGCCCAGGCCAAACCCATGAGGCAGGCTCTGCATTCCCACAGGCCTGCACCCTGCTGCCAGTACAATGGCAGCACGGGTGGTGACACGCTTCCTTTTCCCAAAACCACTGAGGCATGCCAGCAGCAGGGAAATAGAAGCCTTCCCCAGAAATCTCATCTGGGGTCTGGAGATGTTTGTTCCCCACAGCAAACCAGCTATGGTCTCCTCCATCTGTGCCCTCTCCCTCTGCACTGCAAACGCAGCAGGTTTGTCTCTCATCTGCCCCATGGTTTCATCCCCACCCCCTCCGGGCTGGGAACCAAAGGCAGAGCTCTCGGGATGCACCTGTCCCCCCATGCCACTAGGGCGCAAGAGAGGTGGCAGAGATGGCAGCCTCCATGGGACAATCCCCGAAAAACCACCCCCGAACCTGCCGAGAATGCTGATCTTAAAAGCAGGGAGACGGGCTGTCCCCCCAGTCAGCTGGCGGGCAACCCCTGCTCCACGGAAGGGAAGACCAGCCGCCGGGGCCGCTGCTACAGCAACCGGTCCGGGATGGTCCGAGCTCGAACAAGCTATCGGTTCCAGGGCAGTCTCTGACGCCGACACGGAGGACACAGCCTCCGACAACGGCAGGACTGCTGGGGCAGCCTGTGCAGGCAGCGGGGGGGAAGCCGGAACCGGGGAGGGAATCTCGCTGGATGTAGGAGTGGCCGCGGGCTTTTCCGAGGGTCCCGCAGGTTCGGCGCCATCTCCAGCACCATCCTGAACAGGGACCGTCTCGGCTTGAGGCGGCGAGGAGGCCGATGGAAGCGGCAGAGGGGCCGGAGGGGCCGGAGAGGTCTTCTCCTCCGCTGAGCCGGAAGCTGGAGACGCGTCGTCGTCGCTTAGCAACTCAGCAGCCACAGGAAGTGCCTCTTCTGCATTCTCAGACGCAGGTGCTGGCAGGGGCGGGGAGGCCTGTGAAGCCGTGGGCGGGACCGCCTGGAGAGGCGGAGACGGGATCGCCTGGAGTGGCGGCTGCGCCGGTGAGGCGGGTCTTGAAGGCGGACGCAGCGCTGGCTGGGGCGGCACCAACGGCGCTGGCTCGAGCGGGACCGCTCACTCCCATTCCTCCGGAGAGAGAGAAGGGGGGGAGGAGAAGGTTCCGTCTGCGCAGGCTCCGGAGAAAGAGTAAAAAAAACTTCTTCGCACGGCGAAGTTTCGCCTCCCCCTGCCGCGAAGCAGGGGGGGGCCGGCCAGCCCCAACTCATCCCCCGCCGGGTCTTCTCCTGCTGGGGACGGTGGAAACGGAGCCTGCCCATAGCAATTAGAAATCCATTGAAAAATAGCTGCTCTCCGTTTCAAAACTGGGAAGAGCTTTATAAATGCTGGGTAAATAGAAGGCAAAACACGCCCCTGGCCCCAGACGAACTGGAAAATGGAGTTCATGCACTCCCAGACAAAAACATCCAAGGCGTACAGGACATCAGTAAAGAACCCAAAAAGCTTTGCCCATCGAAAGAACTCATAGAGATCTGTTGCTGACAGAAAAATCCCATCTTCTCTACACCATTCTTGCCAGAGGGCAATAAGTTTCTCCTCTGAAGGGGAGAACTGAACCTCTTCCTGCAAGCCATGTGTCTGCCATACCAACAGCCACAAACTACGAAGGGCTGGTTCATCAGGAAGGGAAAAGCCAACAGTACCTTTAGAAAGTGTCCAGCTTGCTCTGGCCAGCTCTCCGAACATCTTCCTGAAGGTTTTCCAGAAGAAGGTTCACTTGTGGTCAGCCTTGGCTGTGAACTCTGTCCAAATCAGGATCTTCAGTTCTGCAACTCCTGGCTGAATCCACTTCTGTGGTCACTTCAAAGCAACCATCACTTGCTACACATACAGTATTTTTCCCAGTGCAGCAATTTTGCTCCTCTGGTCTTATCAAATTAATTTTTGCTCTGACACGAGGGGTCACCAGATATTGCAGTGGCCTTAGATGGTCACTTGGGTGAGAGAAGGATGAGAATCTTGTTTCTTGATCAGAAGGCTTGATTTATTCATATATGATATATAATACATTATAACTATACTAAAAAGAATAAGAAGAGAAGTTGCAGAGAGCTGCTAAGCTAAGAATAGAATAGAAGGAAAAAATAACAAAGTTCTGTGTCCAGGGAATCTGTCCCTGAGCTGCTCCTGTGATTGGCCTTTAATGGTACACATGGAAGATGAGCCAATCACAGGGACACCTGCTACATTTCACAGCAGCTGATAACAATTGTTTACATTCTTCTTCTGGGGCTCTGCTTCCCAGAAGATGGACAAATGTGAAAGAAAGGATTTCTATGAAAAAATGTCTGCGACATATGATGTTTCACAGGCCCCCACTGATGTCACAACCAATAGTGATGTCACAGAGCCATCCTCTATGATGGCAGAATCTGCTCTATGACCACATACCCTACTCTATGATGTCACAGCTCATTCTGTGGTGTCACAATCCCTGAATGATGTCACAAAGCCCTCTATGTGATGTCACATTGACACTCTGTGATGTCACAGCATACACTTTGACCTCACAGCTGGCTCTATGATGTCACACAACCATGCCATGCAGTCACAACCTACTCAGTGTTGTCACAGAATCCCCTCTATGATGCTGTAGCTGCTCAGTGACCTCACACAAAAAAAACTGTGATGTCATAGCCGAATTCTGGGACCTCACAGAACCCACACTATGCTGTTACACAGCTCCTTTCTGACATCACAGCTGCTCTGTGCCTCTATGACACAGCCACACAGGTGCCCTCTCAGCGTTTGGTGCTCTTTTCATCAGACTCAGTCTCTCAGAGAGGGCTCAAAAAATTTCTCAGGAACTCAAAGTTACATTGAAACACTGAAATTTCTTGTACTTTAAATAGATCCCTGTGACGCACAAGACTGACAAAGTGTCTCCAGGTTCCAGGGAGAGCAGAACACTGGAGGCAGTGATGACAGCTGGGGACAAGCAAAAGAAAGGTGTCTCTGGGGCTGAGCAAACCTGGATGTGTTTCAAGAATGCAAAGGGCCCAGGCCTGAGCCCCAGTCCCTGGCCAGGCAGATCCTGTCTCTCCCTTCTTGCTCAGGGCTCTTCCCAGGATGGGCACTGGCATGTGGGGATGTGCAATGGCAAGGGCAGGAGCATGGGGCGGCCCCTGCCAGGCTGCTGAGCAGGGACAAGGAGGCAATGAGGCCCCAGCCCTGCAAGGGTCATTTGTCCCCTCGTGGCCTCACGCCCAGGGCCCGCAGCCCTGGCCAAAGTGCTGTCCAAGGTGGCTCTGGCAGGGCTGTCTTGCAGCTGCTGCCCATCCCTGTGCCCTGTGCAGCCCAGGCTGTCCCAAGGTGTCCCTGCCCTGCGCCTCTGTCCCTGCAGGCTGTTGGCATCCCCCGGCTGCCCCGCTTGGCTGGGCCCTTCCTTGCTGACAGCTCTGCCTCCTGCCTGCCTCTGCCTGCCCACACAGAGTCTTGCATCCACAGGAGTGCTATGTCTAGTTCTAAGCCCTCTGTGGTGAGCAAAAGGAAGAAATTTGTTGCTGGAAGAGTAAAGAAAGCAAAGGTGAAGCAAAAGAAATGCTCAGGGCAGTTTGGGGGTGGCTGCCAGGCAGTCCTGGCTCTGACCAACAGCGTCTGCAGTGCGACAGGAAACTCCTAGCTCATGGGAACAAACTTTCTGGCTGACTGCAGAGGCCAGGACAAAGCTGAGTGGTTTCCCTGGAGTCCCCCAGCCCTTGCTGGCCCCGGGGGCTGATGGCATTTGTGCTCCCTCAGGTTCATGTCCCCATACCAACAGAATGGGGGTGCTCCCCCTGCTCATCCAGTGCAAATGGGCTCCTGAGCCAGTGCTGCCGTGTCTGTGCCTGAAAGGATGGGGCACCTGTGTGAGCTGGGGGAGAGGCCAGGGCTGCAGAGGAGGGATGTTGTTGGCAGCTCCATCAGGACGCTCTGGGACGCTGCCCTGGGCTGTGCAGCGCACTGGGGTTGGATCAGCCCCTGCTCTGCTGCTCCTTCCCATCTGCCCCAGGGCCCTTGCAGAGCCCCAGCCATGCTGTTTGCTCCCAGCCTGCCCACGGCCAGCCTGGGGCTGCTCATGGGGGTTTTCTGTGCTGAGCATTGGCCTGGGCGTGTTCTTGAGAGAGCCTGGGCAAGGAGCCTGGAGCCCCCAGGGCCTGGCCTGAGGCATCAGCGCTGCCCCAGCAGTGCCCATGGCCTGTCCCTGCTGCAGCCCCGGCACTGCCACCCCCGGGCTGTGCCCGGCCCCGAGAGCACTCAGGCCCTGCAGCAACACCAGGGCCACCAGGGCAGCGGGGCAGGGCCATGGCAGCAGCACTGGCAACACCAAGTGCTGCTGCTGCTGGGCACAGCTGCTGGCCCAGCACTGATCTGCCCCCAGCTCTGCACACAGACATTGCTGCTGCAGCCTCAGAGAAGGCAAAAAAAGGGCATCTCTGCAGAAAACTCTGCTGGAAGATCCTTTAAGTCATTTAAAGCCACCAAGCGCACAGTGCCTCATCGACACAGTCTGTGGCCACAGGGAAGATGGAGAGAAACAAAATGAGATATGGAACAAAGAGTTGCTTTTTTTTGGACAATATGAAAAAATACCACCAAAACCAAACCAATAAGAAGTACCAAAGATGACTTTTATTACAAGTGTTTTGCAGAAATTACCAGCAATTTAATGTTTTTGAAATCAGCCAGTCATCAATCTCCAGACTGCAGCCTTGAGCTCCTGGTTCCTCAGGCTGTACATGAGGGGGTTCAGGGCTGGAGCCACCACTGAGTACAGAACTGACATGGCCAGATCCAGGGATGGGGAGGACATGGCGGGGGGCTTCAGGTAGGCAAAGATGACAGTGCTGAGAAACAGGGAGACCACGGCCAGGTGAGGGAGGCAGGTGGAAAAGGCTTTGTGCCATCCCTGCTCAGAGGGGATTCTCAGCACAGCCCTGAAGATCTGCACATAGGAGAAAACAATAAACACAAAACAGCCAAATACTAAGAAAATGGAAAACACAATGATTCTAATTTCCCTGATGTAGGAATTTGAGCAGGAGAGCTTGAGAATTGCGGGGATTTCACAGAAGAACTGGCCCAGGGCATTGCCATGGCAAAGGGGCAGGGAAAATGTATTGGCTGTGTGCATGACAGCATTGAGAAAGGCACTGGCCCAGGCAGCTGCTGCCATGTGGGCACAAGCTCTGCTGCCCAGGAGGGTCCCGTAGTGCAGGGGTTTGCAGATGGACACGTAGCAGTCATAGCACATGATGGTCAGCAGAAAAAGCTCTGTTGCAGTGCAGAAAACAAACAAAAAAAAAAAAAACAAAAAAAAAACAAACGATTGGGCAGCACATCCAGTGTAGGAGATGGTCCTGGTGTCCCAGAGGGAATTGTGCATGGCTTTGGGGACAATGGTGCAGATGGAGCCCAGGTTGCTGAGGGCCAGGTTGAGCAGGAAGAAGAACATGGGCGTGTGGAGGTGGTGGCCACAGGCTACGGCGCTGATGATGAGGCCGTTGCCCAGCAGGGCAGCCAGGGAGATGCCCAGCAAGAGGCAGAAGTGCAGGAGCTGCAGCTGCCGCGTGTCTGCCAATGCCAGCAGAACAAAGTGTCTGATGGAGCTGCTGTTGGACATTTGCTGTGTCAGGCCTTGGGGAGATGTTAATGGAGAAAAGTCAGTGACACTTTAGGGCAATATTCTTCCAGCAAAATTAAAGACTATTATGCCAGACCCTTCTCTTGCAACCCTCTGATACCCTCTAATTTTCTATCAGCTTTTCCTTTAGCTCCAAGTGGGAAGCCCTGGCTAATGCTGACTTAGGGGGACATCAGGTTCAGCGCAGCTACACAGAGGGTTTTTATAATTCAGCCTTGCGCTGCAGATGTGGGAGGAGGACAGGGTCCTGTCCTCATTTTCCAGTTTGAAACCCTGTTAAGACAGAAGGCTCTGTCAGCATCTGCACCCCCAGTGCCAGAAAGTAGGAATGGTAACACAGGAGGGGCTGCCCGCCTTGGAGCCCCGGCCCTGAGGGCAGAGGCTTGGCTGGGGGCACAGGAGGGAGGGGGCTTGTTCAGAGGGAGGGGCTGCACTGGAGGGGATCCTGAGGAACTCTCTAAACTCTCCCTGCCACAGCATTGCTGGGGTTTGTTTTGTCTCATTGCCCAATCTTCTCTCTGCTTCCAGGAGATTTCCTACCTGCAGGTGTTTCCCTGTGCCTGATCTCTCCATGCCCAGCACTCATAGACCCCAAATCTCTGTGCCCTCTCCTTGGCCCTACAGAACCCTGCCTGTTTGCAGGGCACTGGCTGGGGCAGGTTCTGTTTGCAGCTTGGAGAAAGGACAGCTCAGCCTGAGCCTGATGGCTCCATCAAAGGCGATGCTGCTGCTGTCCATGGGCAGAGTGGCTGAAAGCACATTAGGGATCTACTACTGATCACTAAAAGGTACAATTTGGATGTCTCAGGCACTTGTCAAAATTAATAATAAATAATTCATAATCAGCTTTAAAAATTTATCTCCCCCTCCCTGCCACGGTACAATAGTAGGAAACTGAATCCAGAGTCTTTGGAAATTTACTCATTTTTTAAAAAAATCCTTGTCTTGGAAATATTCTATGACTGATCAAAAACCCTCAGCATGTCAGAGCTTCATGAGCATTTCACCTCCCCTGCACCAGAAATACTCAGAGTTGTACTCACAGCATCTGTAGGCACTGGGATGTTCCAGCTTTCGGAGATGGCTCCAGGAGCTGCAGCTGCATTGTCCTGCAGCAAGAGGTTCCTGTGCCAAGGGCTGGCAGTGATTCTGCCCCAGGCGCTTCTCAGCACCTTCCCAGCCCTGACTGATTTAAGCTCTCTCTGCCTCTGTGCTGTGCCCGGATCGGCTGCAGGCAGTGCCCCAGCCCTGCTGGGCTGGCAGAAGAGCTGCTCATCAAGAGAAATGTGCTTTTGAAGCTCTTCTTGGTTACCAGAAGCTGCCTCTGTGCCAGGAGCCCAGTCCAGCTCAGCAGCACAGCACCAGGACTTTAATGAGCCTCTGGGGCTTTGTGCTCAGGCCCTGAACATCAGCCCCTGAGAGGGAGCTGAAGAAACCTCTCCAGAACTCCAAGTCAGAATCCAACTCCAAAGTTTCTTGGACTTTTAAGGGGTCCCAGAGAGGGAAACGACTGAGAAAGTGTCCCCAGGCCCAGGCAGAGCAGAGAACTGGAGGCTGTGATGACAGGTGGGGACAAAGAAAGGGAAGCCTTGGTGCCCTGGGGCAAAGCAGGGTCTGTGCCACCAAGGGCTGGGAGGAGACACCTTGTCCTGAGGCCCTGGGGCCTCCTGGCACAGCCCCAGCCAGGCTGGGCACTGTCAGCCCCTTGTCCTGCCCTCAGCATCCCCCCTAGCCCACATCCCAGTGGCCTCAAGGATCTGCTGGAAGGAGTCCCTGGGGAGCCTTGCTCAGGGATGGCCCTGGGGGACTCCTTAATGCTCCCTGCAAGGACTGCAGGTTTTTCAAAGGGCTTTGGGTTTGGCTTTTGCCTTGGAGTCTCTGAGAGGTTTGTGCAATCATGGCCTCCAATTATCTGTTTTAATTAGTCCCTGGAGAGGCTTTGTCTGTAACAACACTCAGTGGGGTTCATTAGTACTTCGGGTTACTTCAGTTTATAAGTACTTGGTGTTTCCTGTTTGATACAGACTCTATAAGAAAGATTGTGCTGTCACAGCCTCCAATTATCTGCTTTAATTAGTCCCTTGAGAGCCTTTATAAGTAATGACACTGAATGGGCTCATTAATGCTTCTGAGGTCATTGGGCAGCTACAGCATCATAGAGGAGATTCTGTGACAACACAGGACAGGTTGTGACATCATGGCATGGCTGTATGACATCATAGAGCAGGCTGTGAGATCAAAGTGTGCGCTGTGATATTATAGAGTTTCAGTGTGACATCATAGAGAAGTTTTGTGGCATCACTGAGAGGGGTTGTTGTGGAGAGCCTGGTTCAGACATGGCTTAAAGAGGCCATGAAGGTACTCAGCTGAGGGAAAGATAGAAGCCTGCTGTAAAGCAGCCTTTCCCAGGCTTGATTCTGTAAATAATTAAGGTTCTCAGCCACCTTTTATATAAACAACAAGATTCTCAGACCGTTCTGTCCTTGGCTGCTACTGGGAACAGATGGCCGGTCTAGGAACAGATATGAAAGTTCTCCAAAAGTTTTGAGAACTTTTCATATAATGGTGAGAACACTGATCTTGGTTTCAGTAAACTAACTTCAGGTATTGTAAACAAAAGGAGGAGCTGAAGTTTTCTCTACAGCCTATCGGGAGCTCAGATTTTGCAATATGCATGAAGTGAATTAACACTGTTATAAAAAGTGCCTGATTGATGAATAAATCGGAGTCAGATGCTAAATCAACAAAGGTGGTCGCTCACTTCACTTCAACAGGTTGTGACGTCACAGAGCTGGCTGTGACATCATACAGTAGAGTGTGTGGCCATTGAGCAGATCCTGCCATCATAGAGGGTGGCTCTGTGACTTCGGAGAGTGGGTTGTGACATCACCAATTGGCTGTGTAACATCATAGAGCAGGCTGTGATGTCACAGAACAGACAATGACATCACAGAATGGTTTTGTGACATCACCTTCAGCTGCATGACATTCCAGGGTTACATCCCAGAGTTAGATCTGTGACATCATAGGAGGCAGTGTGACATCACAGGGGCTGGGTGACATCACAAGGGCACAATGACATCACAGGGGCTACATGAGGTCACTGGGGAGGTCACTCTGCCCCGGCCCCCCTCACAGTTCCCCCCAGAGCAGTCCAACCCTGCTCGTGCACAGCGGGGTCCCCTGTTCCCCCGGGTCCCCCCGCCCCTGCCCCACAGCCTCCCCCAGAGGATGTTCCACGAGATCGACCCCAGAGCCTGACACGGGGATGGGGGGCCGGGGCCCTGGGGGTGGCACAGGGGGACAGGGACCCCCAGCAGTGTCCCCGTGTCCCCCAGGGCCAGAGTCTGGGCCAGAGCTCCTTCACTCTGGTACAAGCGAGGGCTTGAGAGCACTTAAAAAATCCCTGGCAAGGGAGCAGCAAGAACCAGATTTAATATTAAGTGACAGCACCACAGAGTTCCTCTGCAAGAGCCACTCTGCTCCTGACTGGATACTTCAGGCACACCAAGGAAACAAAGCAACAACAAAACCAAACAAATTCCAGGCAATCAATCCAGAAATCATCAGAGAACTCTCCCTTTCAGTGTGTGACACAAGGACAGTGAGAGCAAGGATGTAAGGAACACAGCCTAAAAGCCTAACAGAGCTCAAATTTACCAGGATTTAACCTACACCTTTACCTTTACTGACACATTCAACTTCACAATTTAGCAAAAGAACAGAGCTTAACAGTATTTAACCTTACTTAAAACTTTTGATTTAGCAATTTAAAAGAGCAATAACACAACAATATTTAACTTAGCTAATAACTTAAATTAAACTTAACAACTTAGCAAAACAACTCTCATCAGCATTTAACTTAGCTTAGACCTTGTGATTTAACCTCACTTACAGGCCTGACTGATTCAGCTATCCAAGGCACTCCAACCCCTCAGAGAGCAGCATTTCTGCCACATTTCCCCAGCACAGGCACTCCTGTGTGCACACAGACACAAAGAATCAGTGCAAGGCACCTGTGAGCAATTCCCCTGAGGGCAGGAAATGCTCACTGTGGATCCTTTGGCATCTCCCCAGCAAAGGGCAAAGGGTTGAGCCTGGAGGAGTGGGGGGATCGGCCCAAGCTCCATCGTTGTTGGGGATCCCTGAGTGCAGCAAACGGGAGAGTTCCCGGCTGGGAGAGGCCCCACTCAGAGGGAGTCGCTGGCCCAGGAGAGCTCCAGGGGCTCCTTTTGGAGCGCTGTTTGCAGGGCCCCAAGAGAGGGACTTCAGTCCCAGCAATGGTTCATCCTGGCCACACTTGGCACCAACAGCTTTCTTTGGCAATGTGAGAACAGGGATGTTGTGCCACTGAGGGAACAAAAACTGTTCCCAGGGCTGCTGCTAAAGGAACCAGGAGCTGGTTGGGCAGCAGCAGTACCTGGAGCAGACAGTGTTTGTGATGAGCTGCAGAGGAGCTGAGCCCAGGTGCTGTTGGCCAAGGCCAAGCCCCAAGGAGCATTTCTCAGCTGGCAGGACAGCCTGAGAAGGGGATGGGGGAATGCAGCAGCACAGGGCCCATGGAACCAAAAGGGACCATTGTGACACTGTGGAGCCCTGTGAGACCAAGGCACCCTTGTGACACTGTGGGGCCTCATGGAATCATGCAGAGCACTGTGACATTGCTGGGCCTCATGGAACCAAGGGGACTGTACTGATGCCATGTGACCTCATGTATGAGAATGAATGTAGCGATCATTGTGACACTGTGAGGTCCCATCAAACCAAGAGTCCACTGTGACACCGCGGAGCCACATGGAACTGTGGAGACCATTGTGACACTTTGGGGTATCATGGAACCAAGGGGCCATTGTGACACTGAGTGGACTCATGGAGCCAGACATCCATTGTGACTTTGCAAGGCCTCATGGAATCATGGAGAGACCACTATGACACTTCACAGCCTCATGGACCCTAGAGGCCATTGTGACACTGTGGGGCACCATGGAACCAAGGGGCCATTGTGACACTGAGTGGACTCATGGGATCATGGAGACCTTTGTGACACTATGAGGCCCCATGGAATAAGCAAAGCATTGTGACACTGTGAGGCCTCATGAAACCAGTGAGACCATTGTGACCCTGGAGGTCCCCACAGAACCAAGAGGACCATGGTGATACTGTGGGGCCTGGTGAAACCAAGAGGCCTTTGTGACACTGCAGGGCTGCATGGACCATAGGTCCATCGTGACATTGCAGGGCCTCGTGTCATCAGTGCTCCATTGTGACACTGGAGAGCCAAAGGAGACCATTGTGACACTGCAGGGCTGCATGGAACCCAAGGTCCATTGTGATACAAAGGGGCCTCTTGTCATCAATGGTCCGTTGTGACACTGTGGAGCCAAAGGAGACCATTGTGACACTGTGGAGCCAAAGGAGACCATTGTGACACTGCAAGGGCACATGGAATCAGTGGGACTATTGTGACACTGCAAGGCCTTCTGGAACCTAGGGGCCATTGTGACATTGTGGGACTCCAATGAACTAAGGGTCCATTGGATCCAGCTGCAGATCTTCCTGTAATCAACAAGTCCTTGTGACACTATGCGGCACCATAAAACCAAGGGAACAAAGAACAGATCTGTCTGGTTTGGCCTCCCAGGAGCCACATGACTGGTCCAACTGACCTGGACGTATTCAGGGTCTCATCTGCTATTGAAACAATGGGGCTCCATGCTTTCCTTCCTATGGAAAAGATCTGTTCTTCTCCTCCAGGCATGCTTGGCCAGAATTGGAGTTTCACCTCCAAATTTCCTTATATCCAGGGATTGTTCCCATAGGAATATTTCCAGGACAAGTCTGGCTGGCAATGGTCTCACAAGGGTCACCTCCCATCTGGCCCCAAAACACTTGTCAAGGCTCTGTGCTTTCCTTCCAGTGGGAAAGAACTGTCCTGCTTCTTGAGATGCCCATGGCTGTGATTGGGTTTCCACCTCCAAAATTCCCTATATCCAAAGACTGGTCCCAGACAAAATCTGCCACTACTGACAAATCTGGCTGGCCTTGTGCCCAGTGAGTCTCTCACCCGCCTTCCAAACACTGGGGCTCTGTGCTTTCCTTCCTATGGAAAAGAGCTGCCCTTCTAGGCCAGGTGCCCATGGCCAGAATGGGATTTCACCTCCAGCATTGCCTGTTGTGACAGACTGGAGAAGATTGTTGGATCGAAACGTGTGTGGGGGAGAAAGGGGCAGGTCCAGCACTGCCCTGCCCTGTGACCCCAATCCCCCCAGAGCCTCTATCCCAGCCCAGCAGTGTCAGTCCTTGGCACAGCACAGGCAATGCTCCACAGCCACCTCTGTAGCCCTAGCCCAGCTCCTGAGGGACCAAATGAGCCCAAGTCCCTCCTGGGGGAAGGGCCCAAGAAGACCAAGGGGTATTGAAGGCTGACCACAAGGCAAGCACACATTTTGATCCTACCTCCTCTTAGAATTTCTATTTATTTTAACACCATTGGAATCCAGGAGTTGGTAGCTCTGTGTGTGCTTCTCTGTATCTTTTTTGTCTTTCTCTCTTTCTGTGTCTTCTTCTAATTTCATTCTCTTGTAAATTTTATTTGACATAAAATATAACAGGATTACAATTTGTGGAATAGGATGGGCCAAGGTATTGCTTTGAGAAGTGTTTCTGTTGATTGTTTGTCATATTGAACATTTTGCAAAAATTTTATTGATTTTCCAGTTTGTCAGTAAAGGCTGTTTTATTGTTTTGAGTTCCTGAGAATCTCTTGTTGGTATTTCTCCAGTGCGTCCAACTCAGAGTACACAAACAACTGTAATTCCTTTTAAATGTCTCCTTGAGAGAGTTGTTTGGGGGATGGCAGTCAGGGCTTGTCTGTCCTGCTTGGCACAGCCCAGGCAGGGCTTCCCCAGCCACATTCCACACTGGTGCCTCTGAGTTGTGCTGCCCCAGCCCCAGGGACGCTCTCCTTGTCTGCCCATTCCCCCACGGTCTCTGGGCAGGGATGGCCTCAGTGGGGGCTGCTGACATCCGGAGCAGCTTGGAGGCTGCTGCTGAATTTTCCTGCTCCAGAGGCTTGTTTGGCCTTTAGTTCTTCAGTTCAGGAATTCAGTGTCCTCAGGGCTCATTAACATTGTGAACACCTTAACAAGCCAAGTCACTGGGAATATTTTGATTAAAGTTACAAAAAATTTTGTAGTTAAGTAGCTCTCAGTAGTGTATTCAAAGTGAATACATGATATTTGAAAAGACAGCCAGAAAATATTTTTTTAGGTCAAGTTTAGTTTAGTTTCCTGTTAATTTTTTGATATGTGCAGTCTCCAATTGACACTGAATCCAAGAACCTCCTCATGCAATTTGAATAGATATGAAAATCAAGACCCTTTATCACTGACAATCAATCAGGCTCTGTCCCTATCTCCAGCCCACCATTTCCCCCATCCAAGGCCTGGCACTCAGACCAGCCTTGTGCAAATCTGAGCTCCCTCCAGCCCGGGCTGCACCTGCAGCTTTAAGCTCTTTGGCTCCAACTCCCACCTGCTTTCCTTGGAGAAGGAGCTGCCCGAGACACAGAGGGATGTTCATTTCCTGTCAGCCAGCAAAGCCAAGGGAAGGCACAGCTCCATCAAATGCAAAAGTGATTCCTCTGCTGGATATTAAATCTACTTTCCACAGCAGACAGTCTCAGAGCAAAGGAAAACACCTTCTGTGCCCAGCAAAAATGCTAAGGTCCCCCACTACCTTCCTGCCCCAATTCTGCCCAGAATTGCTCTTTGCACCCACGAGTCACAGGCTGAAGTGAGGACCTCCCTCCATGCCCAGAGGGAGGAGAAGAGAGAAAGGGGATGAAGAGCTCTCCTGTGCAGAGCCAAGGTCCAAGTGCCCCTGCAGTGGGAGCCACAACTCATCAGGTTTGTGTCCTTTGGGCTCAGGGCCTGGTGACACTCAGAGGCACAGAAAGGTTTCTTGCCAACAAACACAAGTTAAACATTTGAACAGTTTAAAATCCATAACAGCTCTTCCTTCAGCTCTCTGGGATGTTCCAGCAGCATCTGACATGTCTCCAGTCTGCACTGCTCCAGTGTGAAACAGGTCCCAGGATGGTGCTGGGATCATCAGAGAGCTGATGTGTGTGCTGGAATTCAATGCCCTCCCCATCCTGCAGCAGCCCTGCATTTCCCTCCTGCAGCCTTGGTCTCCAGCACAGCCATTGAGGCTCTTTGGGTTCTGGAGTGTTGCTGCAGCCCCCAAGGACAGCTGAGCTCTGCCTTTGGCATAGTCAGGCCTGGCCAGCGCAGGCCATGCTCAGCGATTGCTTGTGTGTGCCTGGCCTTGCTGTCAGCCTCGGCAGGGGCTGCGTGGCCCCTTTGTGGCCCTGTGCTGCCCCAGCCATGGTGGGCCAGCCCCTGTGCAGGCCCAGCCCAGGCCAGGAGCATTGCGGCTGGGAACGGCCCCTGTGCCGTGGTGCCCACAGCAGCCTTGGGGCTCTGTGCCCCATGGCCTCCCTGCTGGGCAGCCTCTGCCAGCTCCTGGAGAGCCCGTGGCACCTGTGGGGCTGCACAGACAGCCCTGCCCCGGGCTCTGCCGGCCTTTGGGACAGCAGAGAGGCAGCCAGGGCTGGCCATGGCCGGGAACAGGCCCTGAGCCTCGCAGGAGGATGGAGCTGGGCCACAGCCAAACTCAGCCCAGGCCAAAGCTGGGCTCAGCATCCAGGGCTGCCAAAGGCTGGGCACAGAGACTGGCACTGACAAATGTCCTGGGCCCCCTCCCTGCTCTGTCCATGCCACCAAGGGCACAGAGCAGCCTCCTCTCTGGGGCACTTGCCTGTTTGCAATGCCTTGCACAGGCGCTGGCCCTGCCCCACAAGGCCTGGCCTGAATCCTGCCCCTGCACGCTCAGCCAGGCTGAGATGGACACTGATGGTTTCTGGGCCAGGCTCTCTGAGCCCAGCCCAGCTCCCTGCAAGCTCTGCCAGCTGCACTGAGCTCTGGGCAGCACCGAGCTCTGGGCAGCACCAAGGGCCTCTCCCCAGCCCAGCCCAGCCGGCTCTGGCCCCACAGCTCTGCTCAGGCCAGGCTGCTCTGGGCATTGCCCCATGGCCTCAGCCCCTGGCAAGGGCACAGCAGCAGCTGCAGCTGCCACAGGACTTAGCCCCAGCCATGGGGGAAGGTGCTTGGCCAAGGCCAAAGGAGGCTCCCTGGCTGCCCTCCTCCCCTCGGCCTGAGGTGCTGAGAGCTCTGCAGCCCCTGCTGCCATCCCATCTACCCAGGGCAGCACAAGAGCCACGGCCTTGGGGCCCTCAAGAGCTGCTCCTGCTCTAGGCCCAGGGCCCATGCCCAGAGCTGGGGCAGCCACAAAGCTGTGCCCAATTCTGTTCATTGCTGCTCTGATGGGGATGGATCCTCAGCCACTTGGAGGTTGCTGATGAATTTTACTCCTCCAGAGGCCTCTTCTTTCTTGAGCTCTTCAGTTCAGGAATTCACTGAAAAAGGCTGATAAACATTCATTCAAATCACCCAAACAAGAGAAGCCCCTGGGAATAATCTAAGTTTTCAGTTCTTCTGCAATTAATTACATACATTTCAGAAATGTATTCAAAGGGAATATACTGTATTGGAAAAAATGCAGAGAGAACTGTTTTGTCCTGTGTTCTTTTCCTGTTTTTAGGTTCATATCAGCAATTC
This sequence comes from Zonotrichia leucophrys gambelii, assembly GCF_028769735.1. Lineage (NCBI taxonomy): Eukaryota > Metazoa > Chordata > Aves > Passeriformes > Passerellidae > Zonotrichia > Zonotrichia leucophrys. The sequence goes on along the minus strand of NW_026992399.1, from coordinate 49,900 downwards.
AATGCCCAGTTCATATTGACCCCCAGCACCTCCTAATGCAGCATGAATACATACAAAAATCAAGACTCTTAATGGCTGACCATCAATCACACTTTGTCCCTACCCCCCTCCCCACCATTTCCCTCATCCAGTCCCTGGGACTCCTATGGATCAGGAATGGTGTGCCCAGCAGGAGCAGGGCAGTGATTCTTCTGCTGGGCTCAGTACTGGTTGGGCAGCACACTGTTAGGTCACAGGAACTGGCTGCCCAGGGTGGTGGGTGCGTCACTGTCCCTGGAAGTGGATATGGAAAGACTGAATGTGGCACTCATTGCCATGGCCTGGGTGACAAGGTGGTGTTGGGTCCCAGGTTGGACTTGATGCTCTCCAAGCTCTTTTGCAGCCTGCTTTATTCTCTGATGATTGTGACAGTGCAGGGCCTTGGGGAAGCAAGGGGGCATTGTGACACTGCAGGGCCTTGTGGCACTAAGAGGACAATGGTGACACTGTGTACAATGTGGCAGCACAGAGCCAAGAGGCCATTGTGACACTGTGGGGTTGAATGGAAGCAAGGAGTCTATGGTGACAGTCTGGGTCCTAGTGGAACCACAGAGGCCACTGTGACGCTGTGGAACCAAGGGGCCATTGTGCCACTGCAGAACCAAGGAGACCCTTGGGAGAGCCTGGGGACAATGGAATCAAGGGGCCACTGCTCCATTGCAAGGACTCTGGGAATTGAGGGAACAATTGTGACTCTGTGGTGCCCCAGGGTCCCTGGTGACACTGCAGGATCTTGTGTCACGAGGGCTCCATTGTGACACTGCAGGACCAAGGAATTCACTGTGGCACTCTGAGGCCTCATGGAACCAAGAGGCCACTGGGACCCTGCAGGGCCTTGTGGAACCATGCAGAGCATTGTGACAGAGCAGGACCTGGTGTCATGATGAGGCCATTGTGACACTGCAGTGCCCCATGGAACCAAGGGGTAAGTGCTGCTCCTCAGTGTAACATATTTTATGTGGACATATTTTATGAAAAATCCTTTTGCTAGGTATTTTCCTCCTGAGAAGCAGAGAGGCCTCAGAAACGAAATGTAAGCAGTAGTTATCTGCTGCTTTGGAATGCAAAAGTGGATCTTTGATTGGTTTTATGTAGTTGTTTTTAATGTCCAATCACAGTTTGGCTTTCTCGAACTCTCTGGTCAGTCACAGGATTTGTTTATCATTCCATTCTTTTCTATTGCTTGCTAGCCTTCTGATGAAATCCCTTCTTCTATTCTTTTAGGATAGTTTTAGTATATCATTTTCTTTCAATATAATATATATCATGAATTTATAAATCAGCTTTCTGAAACATGGATTCAAATTTCTTGTATCTTCTCTTGTTCTGTGACCTATGTGAAAACCACCACACCTCATGGACTCCTAGAATGAAGGAAACATGTTTGACACAGTGGTGGCCCTTGTGACCAAGAGGCCATTGTGACACTGTGGAACAAAGGAGAGCATTGCTGCACTGCCAGACCTCATGAAACCAAGGACCCATTGTGACACTGCAGACCCCTGGGGGACCACTGGTGCCATTGTGAGTCTGCAGGGCCCAAGGGACTTTGTGACATCAAGGGTTCCCATTGAACCAAAGGGACATTGTGACACTGGGAGGCCTCATGGAATTATGGAGACCATCATGACACTCTGGGGACTCATGAAACTCTGGTGACACCAAGTTGTCTGGGAGTATTTATCTCCTGGAGGGTAGGAGGGCTCTGCACAGGGCCATGGACAAGTTGGATCCAGGGCCCAAATCCAACAAGGTGAGGTTTAACATGTCCAAGTGCCGGGTCCTGCACTTTGGCAACAACAACCCCTGCAGCTCTACAGGATGGGGACAGAGTAGCTGGAGAGCAGCCAGGCAGAAAGGGACCTGCAGGGAGTGATGGACAGCAGGACAGACATGAGGCAGCAGTGTGCCCAGGTGGGCAAGGAGGCCAATGGCTCCTGGCCTGGATCAGGAATGATGTGGCCAGCAGGAGCAGGGCAGGGATTCTTCCCCTGTGCTCAGCACTCAAGTGCTTCCCCTGGGCAGCAGCTCGAGTGCTGAGTCCAGTTCTGGGGCCCCCATATTTAGGAAGGACATGGAGGGGCTGGAGTGTGTTCCAGAAGGGCAACAAGGCTGGGGAGGGGTCTGGAACACAAGTCCTGTGAGGACCAGCTGAGGGAGCTGGGGTTGTTTATCCTGGAAAAGAGGAGGCTCAGGGGAGAAAAGGCCAAGTCAGGGCACAGGTTGGACTTGATGATTTCCAAGGTCTTTTCCAGGCTTGCTGATTCTGGGATTCTCTGAAAGAACACTTGGAGCGCTTGCAGGATGAGTCCTGGGCCTCCTCTTCAGGAGCTCCAGCAGCCCAGGTCCCTCAGCTTCTCCTGCCAGCCCCAAAGCCCATCCTGTCAGTCCTGCAGAGCCTCTGCAGCTCCTCCTCACTGCCCAGAACAGGGAGCCCCAGAGCCAGACACAGCAGCCCAGATGTGCCCCCGTGGCCTGATGTGTCTCTGGCAAGGGAGCGGCACCAGGCACTGTAGGAGCGTGCAGACAATTCCTGCAGCACTTGCAGGATGATCCTGCTGCCCAAGGGACGTTCCCATGGTGCCAAGTCAGGAACTGCAATGGGGAGTGGGGCCAGAGAGGAAAGGGCAAACAAGGATGGGCTGTTTGCAGGGGAGGGGACAAGGTTGGGCAATGGGAAGGAATTTGTATAAGGAAAAGGAAAGAAAGCAAAGGTGAAGCCAAGGAAATGCTCAGGGCATTTTGGGGGTGGCTGCCAAGCAGCCCTGGCTCTGAGCAACAGCGTCTGCAGTCCAACAGGAAACTCCCAGCTGATGTGAACAAACTTTCTGGCTGACTGCAGAGGCCACAACAAACCTGACGGGTTTCCCTGGAGTCCCCCAGCCCTTGCTGGCCCCAGGGGCTGATGGCATTTGTGCTCCCTCAGGTTCATGTCCCCACAGCAACAGCATGGGGGTGCTCCCCCTGCTGTGTGCAATGCAAACAGGGGCTGCTGAGCCTGTGCTGCCGTGTCTGTGCCTGCAAGGATGGGGCACCTGTGTGAGCTGCGGGAGAGGCCAGGGCTGCAGAGGGGGGATGTTGTTGACAGCTCCATGAGGACACTCTGGGACGCTGCCCTGGGCTATCCAGCGCTCTGGGGATGGATCAGCCCCCTGCTCTGCTGCTCCTTCCCGTCTGTCCCAGGGCCCTTGCAGAACCCCAGCCATGCTGTTTGCCCCCAGCCTGCCCATGGCCAGCCTGGGGCTGCTCACGGGGCTTTTCTGTGCTGAGCATTGGCCTGGGTGTGTTCTTGAGAGAGCCTGGGCAAGGAGCCTGGAGCCCCCAGGCCCTGGCCTGAGGCGTCAGCGCTGCCCCAGCCGTGCCCATGGCCTGTCCCTGCTGCAGCCCCAGCACTGCCACCCCCAGGGCTGTGCCCAGCCCCGAGAGCACTCAGGCCCTGCAGCAACACCAGGGCCACCAGGGCAGCGGGGCAGGGCCACGGCAGCAGCACTGGCAACACCAAGTGCTGCTGCTGCTGGGCACAGCTGCTGGGCCAGCACTGATCTGCCCCCAGCTCTGCACACAGACATTGCTGCTGCAGCTCCAGAGAAGGCTACAAAAGGGCATGACTGAAGAAAACTTTGCTTGAATGCCCCTTAGGTCTTTTAAAGCCTTCAGGAGGACAGCCCCTCATTGACACAGTCTATGGCCACAGGGGAGCTGGAGAGAAACACAATGAGAAATGGCAGAAACAATGACATTTCTTTGTAGATAGTATGAAAAATTAAACAAGGGAAAAAAACCCACATCCAAACCAACAAGAAGTAGCAAGGATGAGTTTTATTAAAAGTCATTTGCTGAATCTGGCCAGCAGTTTAATGTTTCTGAAACCCTCCAGTCATCAGTCTCCTCACTGCAGCCTTGAGCTCCTGGTTCCTCAGGCTGTATATGAGGGGGTTCAGGGATGCTGGCACCACCGAGTATAGAACTGAAACTGACAGATCTAGGGATGGGGAGGACATGGAGCGGGGCTTCAGGTAGGTAAATATGCCAGTACTGACACACAGAGAGACCACAGCAAGGTGAGGGAGGCAGGTGGAAAAGGCTTTGTGCCGTCCCTGCTCAGAGGGGATCCTCAGCACAGCCCTGAAGATCTGCACATAGGAGAAAACAATGAACACAAAACAGCCAAATGCTAAAGAGATGGAAAACACAATTAGCCCAAATTCCTTAAGATTTGAGTGTGAACAGGTGAGCTTGAGGATCTGTGGGATTTCACAGAAGAACTGGCCCAGGACATTGCCGTGGCACAGGGGCAGGGAAAATGTATTGGCTGTGTGCAGCAGCGAATAGAGAAAGGCACTGGCCCAGGCAGCTGCTGCCATGTGGGCACAAGCTCTGCTGCCCAGGAGGGTCCTGTAGTGCAGGGGTTTGCAGATGGACACGTAGCGATCATAAGACATGATGGTCAGGAGGGAAAACTCTGCTGCAATAAAGAAGAGAAAGAAAAAGAGCTGAGCAGCACATCCTGTGTAGGAGATGTTCCTGGTGTCCCAGAGGGAATTGTGCATGGCTTTGGGGACAATGGTGCAGATGGAGCCCAGGTCGCTGAGGGCCAGGTTGAGCAGGAAGAAGAACATGGGTGTGTGGAGGTGGTGGCCGCAGGCTACGGCGCTGATGATGAGGCCGTTGCCCAGCAGGGCAGCCAGGGAGATGCCCAGCAAGAGGCAGAAGTGCAGGAGCTGCAGCTGCCGCGTGTCTGCCAATGCCAGCAGGAGGAAGTGCCTGATGGAGCTGCTGTTGGGCATTTGCTGGGGCTGCACTTGGGGACCTGTTCATGGAGGAATAGATAGTGAAGAGTTAGGGGAGATAGTTGCAATAAAAATCAAAGCCATTTCCCATATACCCTGCCCTGGAAAACAGACACAATCTTTGGTTTTTGAGTACTGAGGTTTTCTTTAGAGGCTCCCCCATATCTCTCCTTGTGTTCTTGGATATCAGAAACCCTCTGCATTTCTACTCCACGCAGGGAGAAGAGAGCAAGTTCTGGGAGGCGAAGTGATGAGAGGAAACCAGGGGAGATTGTCATTCATTCTGACCTGTTCTGAGTTTCTTTGGACTTTAAACTTTCCAGGTGGAGGGTGATAACCTTCCCATGCTTCCCCTAAAATGTCACCAGGTCCTGCTGAGAGCAGATGGATCCACCACAGCCCACTCCATGTTTTTAGCCAAGGACTCATCTTGCTCATTTCACGAAGCCAGTAGCCTTTTCAGTGTCAGAACACCTCTGCCTTTCCCCATCAATCTTATAACTCAGAGACGCTCTAGGACAGGTTTGTATCCTGGATTGAAGCTCTGAAGCTCCCAACTTGGACTGAAATCTCAGGGAGACTCCCAAGTGTCCTCATGATGGCATTGGATGAGGGAGATGCAGCTCCTTTCCCTGCCTGCACTGACAGCATTGCCCAGAGCCGGGCACTGGGGACAGCATCACCCTGAGCCAGCTGTGCCCCCTGCCAGAGCCCCCAGGGCCGGGCAGCTGCTCCCAGCCCTGTGCTCTGCAGAGGGAACTGGGCCCGGGGCTGCAGAGCTGCCCCACGGCTCTGCTGCACTTCTGCCTGCACTGGAGGGGCTGCCCGCCTTGGAGCCCCAGCCCTGTGGGCAGAGGCTTGGCTGGGGCACAGGAGAGAGGGGGCTTGTTCAGAGGAAGAGGCTGCACTGGAGGGGATCCTGTGGACATCTCTAAACTCTCCCTGCAACAGCATTGCTGGGTTTTGTTTTTTCTCATTGCCTGATCTTCTCTCTGACTCCTGGAGATTTTCCTCCTGCAGGTATTTCCCTGTGCCTGATCTCTCCCTGCCAGCACTCACAGACCCCAAATCTCTGTGCCCTCTCCTTGGCCTTACAGAACCCTGCCTGTTTGCAGGGCACTGGCTGGGGGCAGGTTCTGTTTGCAGCTTGGAGAAAGGACAGCTCAGACTGAGCCTGATGGATCTAGCAAAGGTGATGCTGGTGCTGTCTATCGGCAGAGGAGGGGCAGAAAGCTCATTAGGGATCTCCTGTGAACCTATTGATCACTAAATTTACCAGGTCAGATATTACAGGCAATTGTCAAAATTTATAATCATCCTTTATTATTTACCTCCCGTCCCTGCCATTCTCCAATAGTAGGAAAGTGAATGCTAAGTCTTAAGAAATTTCGTATATTTTATCAAAATCCTTGACATGGAAATATTCTATGACTGATCAGAACCCCTCAGCATGTAAGACCTTCATGAGCATTTCACCTCCCCTGCACCAGAAATTGTACTCACAGAGTCTGTAGGCATTGGGATGTTCCAGCTTCAGGAGGTGCCTCCAGGAGCTGCAGCTGCATTGTCCTGCAGCCAGAGGTTCCTGTGCCAAGGGCTGGCAGTGATTCTGCCCCAGGCACTTCTCAGCACCTTCCCAGCCCTGACTGATTTAAGCTCTCTGTGCCTCTGTGCTGTGCTCGGTCTGGCTGCAGGCAGTGCCCCAGCCCTGCTGGGCTGGCAGAAGAGCTGCTCATCAAGAGAAATGTGCTTTTGAAGCTCTTCTTGCTTACCAGGAGCTGCCTCTGTGCCAGGAGCCCAGCCCAGCTCAGCAGCACAGCACCAGGACTTTAATGAGCCTCTGGGGCTTTGTGCTCAGGCCCTGAACATCAGTCCCTGAGAGGGAGCTGAAGAAACCTCTCCAGAACTCCAAGTCAGAATCCAACTCCAAACTTTCTTGCACTTTTAATGGGTCCCACTGAGGTTCACGACTGAGAAAGTGTCCCCAGGCCCCAGGAAGAGCAGAGAACTGGAGGCAGTGATGACAGGTGGGGACAAAGAGAAGCCAAGTCTTGGTGCCCTGGGCCACAGCAGCAGGATTTGTGCCACCAAGGGCTGTGAGGAGACACCTTGTCCTGAGGCCCTGGGGCCTCCTGGTACAGCCCCAGCCAGGCTGGGCACTGTCAGCCCCTTGTCCTGCCCTCAGCATCCCCCCTAGCCCACATCCCAGTGGCCTCAAGGATCTGCTGGAAGGAGTCCCTGGGGAGCCTTGCTCAGGAATGACCCTGGGAGCTCCTGAATGCTCCCAGGGACTGCAGGTTTTTCAAAGGACTTTGGGTTTGGCTTTTGCCTTGGAGTCTCTGAGAGCTTTGTGCAATCATGGCCTCCAATTATCTGCTCTAATTAGTCCCTGGAGAGGCATTCTCAGTAACAGCACTCAGTGGGGCTCATTATTACTTCAGGTTACTTCAGTTATTTTACAGTACTTAGAGTTTCCCTTTTGATAGAGACTCTGTTAGAGTTTTGTGCAATCACAGCCCCAATTATCTGCTTTAACGAGTCCCTGGAGAGCTTTGTAGTGACACTCAGTAGGGCTCCTTAACGCTTTGAGATACTCAAGGTTTTAAGGTACATTTTGGATTTAAGAATGCTTTTAGGTACTTTTAAGGATTTTCCTTCCCACACTGAGTCTCTGAGAGGTTTTTGCGCCATCCTGGCCTCCAATTCTCTCCTACAAGGAGTCCATGAGGAGCCTGTGTTGGGTACCTTCCCCCTTTCTGTTTTACAACAAAGATGAAACGGAAAGAATTTTTTAAGACTTTCTAAAAGCATCCAAACAAAAATGAGACAATTAACAATACAACAACCACTATGAGAATTAGTAGTCCTGTTTTAGCTAGATATAATCCAACCCTTTAGTCCCTTGCATTGGAAGAGTTTATTGAACCAGTCTTTGTTTTCCACTTGAAGATTCTTGAACCCTTCCTTCAATACTTGAATGCTCTTTTGGATTGACTCGCTGTGGCTGGAGAGGTTCATGTAACACATCCCTCAGAGTCTACACAGCCATGCCCATGTGCCCAGAGTAAAAACTCTATCGCTGTTCTGCAAGGTGGCATGTCTGATGGTCTCTATGTCTGAGAGCAGGCCACTCAATGTGTGGGAGGTAGCATTGGTTTGCTTACTTAACAGGCACCCAAGATGGTTGAATTGTCCTAAAGCTTTAGCTGCAGCCACCCAAGGTAATCCAAAGTGAGGGTGCTACCATCCGATAAATGGATTAAAGCTTTCAAAGCCATATCATTATCATCCAATACTTCTGTGGGAATACCTGTTGCTTGATCATCTGGTCAGCTGTGTTGTCCTTCTCCAGCTAGATGGTTGGTTGTCAGTCCTGCCCTTGCCTTATTATTAGCATAGTCTGCTATTAATTGATTTAGTAAACACTACCACCCCCTTCCCACAGTGTGTATTCTGTAGGTGACAGCAACATGGTCACAATACATTTTAAATCATAGCGGGTTAAGACATGTGCTGTAAACATGGCCCTCATTATGTTGCCCGATTGATAAAGGACACAAAACTCGGATAAGTTTTGTGCGGTGCTTTATTGAAGGGCCCGGGGGCCTGCGGACTAGTGTCCCCAAAAACCGAGCCCCGAAATTCACACAAGGGTGTTTTCCTTTTATATACATGCAATTCATAACAAAGTCTCCAAGAAACAGTGGCCCTTTGCCAAACTATGGACCCTTGTAATACATTCCCTAGTTCACGAGCAAAATCATAAATCTTTTGCTTGTCCTATTTTATACTATCCCCCAAACTGGTTAGTCTTGTTACTCTCCTACCCTGGCTTAAAGTTTATTGAGTTCCTAAGGCTACTTGCAAAGGTTACACAGAACTCAACACATAATATCAACGGCTACAAAACTATTTTTAACAAACCAATTCACACAAAACTCATAACTAAACTATAATAAAACATTTTGCTAAATTTCATTTCTTTTCCAACATTTCCCCCCTTTTGAGCATCCTTCAGTCCTGCTGCAAGGATGCTCAACCAACCATATTGACAGTAACATCTTCATAACCAGGTGGGGGATGTTCTTCGTTCTGCCGCCCACGGGTCATCACCTTCAGCAACCGGAGAGATCGCTTCTTTTCCTTTTCGATCACACCTAAAAGACATCTATATACAATCCATATAGTCACCAAAAATACCAAAAGCATTAGTACATACTGTATAACGGAAGTAATCCAGCCAGACAGGTGAAGCCCCAAAGAATCAAATACTGCTCCTATCCAATTATGCTGTGCTTCCCTTTCAATTTCCTTGGTTTTTGTTTCCACTTCTGCCAATTGGGAAATATCTTTCTCCACTTCAAGTGTAACATTTGGAATGTGTACACAGCAATGATCTACTCTCCTACTCAGGTAACCACAAACTCCATGTTCTTTTAACAGTAGCAAATCCAATGCCATTCTGTTTTGTAAGGTCATTCTTGATGTAGCTTGCAATTGCAAATTTAGATCTTTAAATCCCTTCTTAGTAGCTGCTGCCAATCTTTCTGTCTGTCCTAGCAAGTTGTTGAGCATTTCCCTATTTCGATATGTTGATATCGGAGGGAATAATGACTCTAATATCCACCCAAATTGTACTCCTGCGCCAGGTTCATGCCACTGCTCCTCTAGGGATTCTTCCCTCTTTTTGAGTCCTTTCCTTTGAATCAATCTATTCTGTTTCCAGTATGGACACAATGTGGGAACCCCTAGGGTAATTTGTGTTACTGATCCATCTAAAGATAAATGTGTGGTCCACTGTCCGTGTCCCAACACCCAAACTAGATTTCCAGGACTGTGCACAGTAGTATATCTGCAATCTATAGGTCCATCCATGGACTCTCTGCTAACCGTGTGATTATACCCCCTACACTCACATCCCCATTTTAATGCCATTTTCACTGGTACCAATCCAATTCGGTCTTCCGGTGTATCACATGTAAAAACCTCAGTACAATTCCAATCCTCTTTCTGCGGTCTGAACTCTCGGGAAGATGTAGACGTGATGATGGCCCTATAATGTGACTGATTCTTTACCCCTGACCATTGGATGCACCATTGTACTTCCCCAAGGTAATTATAGTGTTCCAAAACACTGGGTCCCCATCAATGTCTTCCAAACTTTTCCAGGTGTCAAAATTCTGTGTGATATTCTGCCAACTCATTTCATTGGGATTTCGTTCTTATTCGTACTGTATTGCATGGCTCATCTACTGGGGTTGCAATCAAACACCTCCTGGTATTTTGAATCCAACCATAATGATTGGGTTTCATTTCACATTCCTCTTTAGTCATAGCCCGAATGGTCATACACAAATCCCTCCATACCTCTACTTGTTTGGGAACTGACTGGCAGGACCATGAAACATTCTTGAATGATTTTGGTTACCGGTATTATTCCCCAGGGAATTGGTTCACCTGCAGCCTGTGGTAATGGCAGACAAGCTGTTATTTCAGTCACGTTCTGCATGATCCCAAAATCTCTAATTAATCTTACCACTAGGTTTTCCTGCTCAGCATTTCGTTCTATTGTATCATTAGCCTCCCGTCTTCTCCTTCTACCGTGTCTCTGTGAGGATGACATCATTCTGTCATGCCTCCACCATGCATTTCCTATTCTAGAATTAGTGACATTCAACCACCCACAACCTTTGCCTCCCTTCTCCCACCAGCTGGTCCCGTCCTTTACTCTGTCCTAGGTCAGTTCCCTATTTTGCTTCCTCCCAGCACGATCCCCTGTCCATGGCAAAACCCTCATACTCACTCTTTTGTAATCAAAACTATCCAGTATTTTGACCAAACATGTATATTCTCCCGTATCGTTTGTGGTTACCTTAGTAATATTCAGTATACCGTGTTTCCTTGTTGTTTATCCTGATCCCAACCGACTTCTATCTTGCCTCAGCTTCTTTCAGCCCCCCGTTGCCATATTGCAATAACTTCACCGGCCTCAACTTTCTGGCTGTGAAACATAACACAAGTTAATTAAACATCCATCCCTTCCATGGCTGTAACCTTTGTTCCTTTAACCTGTACTAAAATAGACCCTTGAACGGGTACCAGTCTCATGATTACTAGCAGCAATATAATTAAGAAGGCGGCTTTGCGCGGAAGATCATTCGGGTTGGAGACACTATCTGTGTTTCCCATTGGAACGGTGCCTTCTTTACCCTGGTGTAATGGATCCAAGCATCCATCCCCTGGACCTTTCACTGCCGCGTAGGTCGTCATCATCACCTGGTGGAGTCCGCTCCATGATTCCCGTAGCAGATCCGTAATCCACTTCTTGACGTACACCTGGTCCCCAGGCTGAATGTCGTGGACAGAGTTCTCCAGCGTGAGCGGTTTATTCCACTGTAACGTATTTCTTAAAGAATTCAAGATCTTATTAAGTGACATAACATACTCTGCAATTGCCTGATCCCCACTCACATGTACCTCCCCTTTTAATACAGTTGCATGATATGGTTTGCCATATAGTATCTCATATGGACTTACGCCTACCTTTTCCCTTGGTTTAATTCGAATCCTGAGTAGGGCCAAAGGCAAAGCCTGAGGCCAGTGCAGTTTAGCTTCCTGGCAAATCTTTTTGATTTGTCCTTTCAGAGTTTGATTCATCCTTTCCACCTGCCCACTAGACTGAGGTCTCCAGGGGGTATGCAAATTCCAGGTTATATCTAACATTCGTGCTAATTCCTGCACTACCCCGGCTATAAAATGCGGACCCCTATCTGATGACAATCCTAAGGGTATTATTTCTTTTAACAAGGTTTTTACCACCTCCTTAGCCTGATTAGTTCTACATGGAAAAGCTTCCGGCCACCCTGAGAACGTACATACGTACACTAACAAGTATCTGTATCCCTGTGCCCTAGGCAATTCGGAAAAATTAACTTGCCACTAATCTCCCGGTTGTGGCCCGACTTGCAACTTTCCCATTTGTAGTTGTCTCCTAACTACTGAATTATTTTTCAAACATACTGGGCACATTGCATTAACTCTTTTTGCCATTGTTAATATCTGATTAGAGATTATCTCATTCTTCAAAAATTTTACCAATGCTTCTGCCCCCCAATGACATTTATTATGTTCTGATTCCAAAATAAATTTCATTATGGGAGTAGGTACCACTATTTGTCCCATTGGTGTAACATACCACCCGAGTTGATTCCTCTGTGCCCCTAGCAAGTTTATTAGTTTTCCATCTTCTATTGAATATTTGGGCTCCTGATTCAGGTATGGGGTAGCCGGATTTGTTCTTACAGGTACCAATGCCATTTGAGTCCATACTTCCCGTGCCATTTGCCGTGCTGTAACATCAGCAAATCGATTTCCTCTGTAAACTTCTCCTTCCGCAGTCTGATGTCCTTTAACATGCATTACTGCAACTGCTTTGGGACTATGTACCGCATCCAGTAGCTGTAGCACTTCTTCCCGGCGCTTGATGTTGGTTCCCTGTGAATTCAAAAGCCCTCTTTCTTTCCATAACGCCCCATGTACATGAACCACACCAAAGGCATATTTAGAATCTGTCCAGATATTAACCCTTTTGTCCTTGCTCAAGTACAGGGCTCTGGTGAGTCCAATCACCTCTGCCTTCTGGGCCGAAGTTCCAGGTCACAAAGCCTTTGCTTCTATTACCTGATCCAATGTTACTACTGCATACCCAGCATAGCGAGTCCCATTCTCGACAAAACTGGATCCATCAGTGTATAGTTCCCATTCAGGTTCTTCCAATGGTTCATCCTTTAGGTCGGGTCTGCTGGCATACACTTGTTCAATTACCTCCACGCAATCGTGCACCAGTCCCCCAGCCTCCTGGTCACTGCGTAAAAACTCTGCTGGATTAACATGGTTAGTAGTCTTTATTTCAATATCATCCTGTTCTCTCAGGATAGCCTGGTATTGCAACATTCGACTTGATGATAGCCAGTGACCCCCCTTTTGCTCCAAAACAGCCATGACCATATGGGGAACGAACACTTTCATTTTTGCCCCCAAAGTCAATTTCCTGGCCTTCTGAATAAGGATTATTGTTGCCACCACGGCTCGTAAACACGAGGGCCACCCGGAACTTACCGAATCCAGTTGTTTAGAGAAGTATCCTACTGGCCTCTTCCATGATCCCACCTTCTGGGTGAGGACCCCCAATGCCAGTTTTTGCCTCTCATTTACATACAACTGGAATTCCTTGGTCAGGTCAGGGAGTCCTAGGGCTGGGGCCTCTTTCAGTGCCTGCTTCAATTCCTGGAAGGCCTTCTTTTGTTGTGTCGTCCATTCCAACCGATGCTGCTTCAAGGCCTCATACAGTGGCTTGGCTAGGAGACCGAAATTCATGATCTACAGTCGACACCATCCCACCATTCCTAGAAAAGATCTCAATTCCTGATGGTTACGAGGCAAAGGAATAGCACATATTACCTCTATTCGGTTAACTCCCAAACGTCTCTGCCCTTGTGTGATCTCACAACCGAGATAAATAACGCTATTTTTGATCAGTTGAGCCTTTTCCTTAGAGATCCTGTACCCTGCTTGGCCAAGCATATTAAGTAATTTAATTGTTAATTCCACACACATGTCCCTTTCCTTAGTGGCCAGAAAAATGTCGTCCACGTACTGCAGGACTACATACAAGGATGGAGATATTGTTACCTGGGTTGTCTTCCATTCCTCCAGCTCCTTGGCCAGTTGATTTCCAAAAATAGTGGGGCTGACCTTAAACCCTTGTGGGAGTCTGGTCCACGTAAGCTGCCTCTTTCTCCCAGAATCAGGACTTTCCCACTCGAAGGCAAAATATTTCCTACTCTCTACTGCCAGTGGGATGCAGAAGAAAGCATCTTTAAGATCAGTCACAGAGAACCATTTAAACTCCTCCGATACAGATGTTAACAATGTATAAGGATTAGCAACAACTGGATGTATGTCCTTTACTATTTCATTAATAGCTCTCAAGTCCTGTACCAAACGATATTTAGCATTGGGCTTTTTCACTGGAAAAATGGGAGTATTATACTCCGATTCACATTCCTGTAATATTCCTTGAACCAAAAGTTGTTTAATTAACGGGGCTACTCCCCTCCTTGCCTCAAGCTTCAAGGGGTATTGCTTTACCCTCACTGGTCGGGCCCCTTCCTTTAGTTCCACCTTTACTGGCTGGGCAGCTTTAGATTTTCCGGGGACCCCTGACTCCCACACCCAGGGTACTACAGCCTGCTCAATTTCTTCTGGAATAGGAGAGGCATCCACTTCCTTAATCACAAAAATGCCTGCTATTTGTTCCTCAGGTATCTCCAATTTCACCCTTCCCCTTTCAAATATTATTTTCACATTAAGTCGGGACAATAGGTCTCTGCCAAGAAGGGGTGTGGGGCAATTTGGCATATACAAAAATTGATGATCTAATTCCTTCCCCCCAAACCTAAGATTTAAAGGTTGTAAAAATGGTTGTTCCTCTAGCTTCCCTGTTGCCCCCACCACCTGTACAGTTGTGTCACTCAAAGGTCCTAATAGTCTATTAAGTACAGAATATGTAGCTCCAGTGTCTACCATAAATTCCTGACCTTTCCCATTTATCTCTAAAACTACCCTTAAACCTTGGTCTAGTCAGCTTTGATTCTGACAATTTCTCAAAACTAGTGCTCGAGCAGTCTCTGCTGGTCCTCCCGTAAATCCTCCCACATGAGTATTCCCTACTAATCCCATATTACCCCCTCTAACCGGGCATTCATTTTTCCAGTGCCCCAATTGTCGGCAAAATGCACACTGGTTTGGATCCAACCTCCCCGTGTTAGGTGCAAACCCAAATCCTCCCCGACCTCTCATCATCCCCCTCTGTCCACGATTAGCCCCTCCCCGACCTCGTCCCCTAATGAATTTTCCTCCTGCCCCTGTCTGTTGCATTACAGCCAAAATACTAGCTTGTTGTCTTTTTGCAGTTTCCTTTTCCCTGTTATTGTATACCTTCCATGCTACCTCCAGCATTTTATCCAAATTCCGAGTATCCTCCCCTTCCAGCTTTTGTAACTTTTTCCTAATATCCTCTTGTGATTGCCCTAAAAAACAATAATGCCAATTGAAGTTTCCCTGATTGATCTTCTACATCTAAATTAGTAAACTTCCGAGCCATGTCTTTTAATCGTTCCAAAAAGGCAGACGGAGACTCATTCTTGTCCTGCTTGACCGAATACAGCTTAGACCAATTCATAGTCTTAGGTATTCCTGTTCTAATTCCTTCCACCAACAATTCCTGATATCGTTTTACAGCCCTTATTCCTCCCGTAGAGTTTGGATCCCACCTGGGTTCCTCACTTGGCACCAATTGATCAACTGTTTCATTTAGTTGTCGCAACCTAATCTCCTCACGAGCCTTTTCTCTCATGGCTTTAATAACCATTTCCTTTTCTGTGGAATCCATTATAGTATCCAATAATACCTGTAAATCATTCCAGTCCGGATTCTGAGTTTTTATCACCATTTTAACCACCCTTGCTACTCTTTCAGGGTCCTCTCGGTAACTACCAGCCGATTGTTTCCATAATACCAAGTCCCCTGGAGAGAAAGGCACCTTTATAAGTATCCTTTCTCCCTGTGGTCCCACAGCTTCCCTTAACGGTGCAATTAACTGTGGCCCCTTCTGCCCCTTCCTTCCTTGGCGAGTCCGCTCTGCTAACGGAGTCCTTTTAACACTTTCACTCTTTTCACCATCCGTATCACTCTCGCTAGACCCCATTTTTATAGTTATGTCAGCAGGGGGAGAAAAGGTACATTAGGAACAACCGGACCCCTCGGAGGTGCTACACAATAGGACAAATCTTCCTCAATCGGGGGATATAAATCACGCTCCTTTCTTTCTTTACATCCAACACACCCGCTCTCATCATTCATCTGTAAAACCAAAATACCACACTCCTTTTGCCATTCTTCTTTCCGATATAAAACGAAAAACAAATCTAAATATGGTATTTCATCCCATTTCTCATTCCTCCTTAAAAATTGCATCAAAGATTCCATTATCTCCAATTCCAGTGTACCATTCATCGGCCATCCCGCTTCCCCAATCTCATATTCAGGCCACCAACGGTTACAATAATCTATCATTTTGTTCTTATCTAACTCTTGAGAAAAGCCTTCGCCTTTCCACCTTTTCAATACACAACCTAATGGCGTATTTCCAGGTATTTTTCCATTGGCCTGCACCAAAGTTTTAAAAGTTTTAAAAGACATCATATTACAACCTTTAATTTTTAATTCCACCTTTAGTCCCAATAAACCAATATACCTTTTCGCCGTCCTTCCCCAAGAAAAGACAATAGGAGGTGAATTCCGGACCTGCGTACCCTAGACATCTTATGGCCAGAGCCTAGGCTTTTTCCATTAACCACCAAACCAAATCCAATTATCACCTTTTTCCAATATAAAGCGCCTTCTGGCTTACCTTATGCAGTTGTCCGACAGGCGCGGGGGAGTCGGGCACGACCGATGACTCCTCCGAGAAATGCTCGGCTCCGGCTTGGAGTATCGAGAGCGAGCGAGCCACCCCAGCTGCCCTCTGAGTCCTGCCGCGGTCGCCAGAAAACTGTTGCCCGATTGATAAAGGACACAAAACTCGGATAAGTTTTGTGCGGCGCTTTATTGAAGGGCCCGGGGGCCTGCCGACTAGCGTCCCCTAAAACAGAGCCCCGAAATTCACACATGGGTGTTTTCCTTTTATATACATCCAATTCATAACAAAGTCTCCAAGAAACAGTGGCCCTTTGCCAAACTACGGACCCTTGTAATACATTCCCTATTTCACGAGCAAAATCATAAATCTTCTACCTGTCCTATTGTATGCTACCCCCAAACCAGTTAGTCTTCTTTACTCTCCTACCCTGGCTTAATGTTTATTAAGTTTCTAAGGCCACATGCCAAGGTTACACATAACTCAACATACTATCAACGGCTACAAAATTATTTTTACAAACCAATTCACACAAAACTCATAACTAAACTATAATAAAACATTTTGCTAAATTTCATTTCTTTTCCAACACCGCCACCAGGTTTCTCACCAGCCCGGTGCTCGGGTGCTCCTCTGCATCGCTGTCCCTGAGCCAATCCCTCTGGTCCTGATAGCCAGCTGTCCTGAAGTTCCAAGATGGCCAGTCTTGAGTCTTCTTGTGGCGTGGCTATTCCGGACGAGCGCCCCCAGCTGAAATAAGCAAGGCCAGGAGACTTCTTCTCCTTTTTAAGGCCTTTATTAAAAGTGATCAGCTCAGGATTGGGCAGCTCGGCAGGGCTGCAGTCTCCCGTCGAGTCTCCCAGGGCGACTCAGAGGAGGAAGATATGCGCAGCTCTGTCCACTAGGGGCAGAGCTGGGTGATCCGATCCTTGTGGGAGCCTTAGGGCATGGTGTCCCCGTCAGATGTTGTTTTTCCCGGCGCGGTCCCCCTCAGTCTCAGCGCTGGGGACGACTCCCGTGGTCAGGGCGAGAGGGATTCCACATCTCTGCAGGCTCAGCACTCGGCTCCTCACGTTTAGACATCACTACAGTCTCTCAACTCTTATTTGGCTCATTGTTTTTGGGGTTTTCGCCGTGCGTTTGGAGTCGGGGTCCCACAGAGCATTCTGGTCCTCGGAGTCACTTTGCATAACCTCCCCCTCCAGGTCTCTTCTCCTCACTGTTCGGGAAGGTCTCCACCCGTTACTGTCTCAGAGAAGGGCCATTACCTCGCCCTAGCCAGAGCCTTTACTAATACAAAAACAACCATTAACACCAACGACCCGTAATTACCATAACACAGGCAGCAGCCCAGCAGTAGTGGAAACAGAAAAAAATCAACTGAATTTTTGTTCATAACATACTTTACTGCTAAATACTCGTTACAAACCACCTTTCTTACCGTTTTTTACCATTTCTTGTCCTTTTACTTCATCTACGGAGCTTGTTTCAGCAGCATCACATTCAAAACACAACCAGGCTTCTCCTATGGGACACTCTTCCAGGAGTGGCTGCCTGAAAGTGGCAATATTCTGGGCTATCCAATGCATTCTCTTATTTTTCTGATAAAGGACCAATTGGGAGAGGTTAACACAATCAGGGTTAGAATTGTGTTGTGGGCTCTCGACAAGGAGCTCACTTCTTCCTCATAGCGGGGTTGGTAGCATTCACTGCACAGCTCAGCTGGGCTTCCTAGAGCAACACCAGCAGTTAGAGCTATCAGTACTACCCTTCCCAAGAGTCCGGTATGGGTCACCTTGCACAGCCTGCCCACCCGGCCTTGCCTCTTGGGGAATTCTACTGAGAAGAAGTTTCCAAGCTCTTTAGAGTTTCTTCTCCCCGCTTCTCTGATTAAACCTCTCTTGGTCTGTTCCCTGCCAATTTTGGTTTCTCTTAGGGGAGTGTTCTGTAGAGGATTAACCTGGAGTCTTTAAAAATATATTGGGGAACTTAAACTAGAATTACTTATTTACAGCCTTAAACTTTTTACCAACATAGTTTACACAGAACCATCTTGAAACATTTTAAGCAATGTTATTGCTCTGATACCAATTATTTTCCCATACAGTTCAGTCTTTTTGACTCTTCCTTCTGAGAGTCAACTTTAAATCACAGTATACTCAGGTGAATTAACTTGTGATGTGGATGAATCTTTATCCAGTGCCCGGAGGTGAGTGGTGTGGACTCTGGCCCAATGCCAGAGGGAAAAACTGGGAGTCTGGCCCAATGCCAGAAGGAGAATGGAGTGGAGTCCGGTCCAATGCCAGAGGGAGAATGGGGTGGAGTCCGGTCCAATGCCAGAGGGAGAATGGGGTGCAGTCTGGTCCAATGCCAGAATGCCAGAGGGAAAAAACCTGATGTTGAATCTTGGTCCAATGCCAGAGGGGAATGGTCTCGTCATCCAAGTGCCAGAGGGAAAAACCTGATGTTGAATCCTGGCCCAATGCCAGGAGGAGAATGCGGTGGAGTCCGGTCCAATGCCAGAGTGCCAGAGGGAAAAACCTGATGTTGAATCCTGGCCCAATGCCAGGAGGAGAATGCGGTGGAGTCCGGTCCAATGCCAGAGTGCTAGAGGGAAAAAACTGGTGTTGAATCCTGGTCCAATGCCAGGGGATGAGAGTGATGTGAGTCTAACCGTCTTAGTAATGAAGAGTACCTGAAACGGGCTTTCAAACACAGGCATTAATGGTCTGAGTATGATTTATCAAATCAGTTTCTTGTAATGTATCATATTTCTTTTATAGCAGTTGTTTCTCTATCAACTCACATACTCTGTATTTGCAAGATTGTATTCTCACTAACTTACTCTAAAAGTACTTTATCTCTTTTTCTGTGTATTTAATTCACTGGTTTTCTGTTCTATTTTTCAAGATTTTATCTATTTATCTCTTGCTTCTGTTTCTTACTTTCACTTACAGCTTAAATACTTCTTTCAACCCCTTACACTCATTTTTTTTTTTTTTACACCATTCTTCTACACAATACACTTCCCTCTAAGGAGATGTGGTAAAACTTATAATGCACAATCTACATTACCTCCACTTTAATTCATCTACATTACTTCTCATTCACTTTCACACATTCCTTCACACCCTCAAGACACAAACTGGGTCACTATTGCTAGAAAATCATGGGTCCCTGTAGCCCCCCCTCACCTTGGGTTTGCCCCACAGGTCTCAGTATCTCTGGGCCCCTTGGAAGGGCCCTGACTCTGGTTGCCTCTGGTGCACATTCCTGTGAGGCTGTCTGCGTGTCACTCACGCTCTTACAGCTACAGCTCCCTCACACATCTGGGGAGCACTAGTCTGGTTTTGCAGGTCACACACACACTTCCACTGCCCCCTTCCCATCTGCCCAGGAAGTTGAGGCTGACTTTGCTTGTGACTCACTCTCACACACACAACAAGACAACAATAAGGTACCTTTTACTTTCACATCACTTATTACAAGTTTAGTGTTACTGGCCAGTTTTGGTGCTATTGGATATCCTTTCTACCTAGCTGTTTCTGTCTAACTGCAGATGTTACTTTGTTGAGACAGGACTTATCTGCTCCTGTATCTACTCAAAAATTCTAATTCTTCATTTACGGGTCCCACCTCAAAGTTTACCAAGGGCTCTTCTAGATGTTGCATCAGGTCCCCTATAGTGTAAAGCCCCTGACCCCCTAATCGTCACCATTAAGGATCTTCTCTAAATTATCTTGTTCCCTGGCTATTGCAGCATCAAGACTGAGCTTTCTACAAAACCTCCTGATGTGTCCTGCCTTTCCACAGTAAGAGCAATGTCGTTCTCTCAAAGGGACTTGAGGTCTTTCCATCCCTCTTGCACCTGACAGTACTGACCTATCCTTGCCTCCTCCTGGTGGTGGACCCATCCACCCTGCGCTTTCTCTAGCTACAGCAAACATGATCTTAGCCTTGGCCTTTGCTTTTTCGTCGTCCCTCCTTAAATGCACCTTCAATGCTTCTCTTAATAACTCATTAATGTCCTTCTCTTGCCAATCTTCAATCTTTTCCAGTTTTCTCCGTGTATCAGGCCAAGATTTGATAAAAAATTAGACTTTTTGTAACACTTGACCTTCTGGAGTGTCTGGATCTATTCTAGAGTACAACTGGAAGTTCCGCTTTAGGTGATTAAGCCAAGCAGCAGGAGCTTCATCCTTCTCTTGTGCACGCTCAAATGCCAATTTGGTATAAGTTCCTTTGGGAACTGACTCTTTGATCCCCTCTATTATTAAAGACCTCTATTCCATCATGGCCTTTCTCCCTTCCTCCTGATTAGGGTTCCAGCTGGGATCTGTTTGTACCTTTTGTTCACCTGTTGGCACCTGGGGTCCAGGATGGTTCTCTTTCTCCCAAATTCTTATGCCAGCCGCCCTAATCATCTGGACCTCTTCTGGGGAAAATAATATATTTAGGATGGAATTCATCTCCCCCCAAGTGTAGATATTTGGACCTAAGAATTGATACACTTGGTTGGCTATGCCCACTGGGTCCTCAACTAAATGCCCCAACTCATTCTTGAATCCTGTCACCTCAGAAGTTGTTAGAGGAGCATTTACAAAGCCAACACCTCCTGCTACTTCTCCCATAGGAACTTTTCTGAGAGGAAAGAGTTTCTCTGCCTTGGAGGTCCTGGATCTGGTACTACAGTATGGCCCATCTTCAGATGCCAAACTACAAGTTTGAGGGATATCTGGGTTACCCTGAACTTTCTGCCCATCAGCAGGTGTATTTGCTGATAGCTGTTTACTGGGCAAGGAGGCATTTGCGTCCCAACTAGGAGGAGATAAAGCAACAGCAATAGGAGGGGGAGAAGAGCCTGAGTGAATATTAAGTGGAGCTGGAGAAGGGGTGGAGAATGCAGCAGGTGGAGTAGGCACTTTTGGTGGTGCAGAAGGAACTGGAGGTGCTGAAGTGGGTGGAGAGGGAGTATTTACTGGGGGAGATACTGGGTTTATCACAGGGGAAGCCGAAGAGGTAGAAGGTGTAATTTGAGCAGGTGGTAATGAGATGGCAGCTGGGGGAAGAACCGGACCTGCCATTTGAGATGCTTGAAGAGGATTATAAGGTGGAGGGACAGAAGGAGGCAAATAATCCAGGGGGTCCCATCTTTTACTAATTCCATCATCCCCTCCTTCATTCCCCTCCTTCTTCCTCTGTACCTTACAAATTTGCATCCCTTCATCCCCAATAGTGTTCTTTAACCAGCAAGCTACATACAGTGATTGCTCAGGATCAGTATCTCCTCCAGCTGTCAGATAATGACTCAGTTGTTGGCACATCCACTTGTCCCTTGTCCCACACCAAGGCCATCCTCTTTGCACCTCTAATTCTGGCCAGACTTCTACACAGTAGTGGATCATTTTCACTTTATCTATTCCCTCCGTGGCCTCTATAGAATCCCATTTCTCTAACAGTTCTCCTAAGGGACTATTGGGAGGTGTATTCCTCAGTCTCTTGCTGGTCTTTTTACTATTACACCCTCCCCTTTTTAAGGTCTCAACAGTAATAAATCCCAAAGGTGCCTCTACTGACAGGTAATTTCAAGAAAAATCTTGTTTGAGGAGCTTCAGCCTTCTCCACTGAACTTCAAATTTTTGCCTGATGCTCAGGACTTTATACTGAAACAACTGTCCGATCTCTTGATTGCCTGACTTTCCTAACGTCAGGTCTTATATCTATCAGGACTTGAACACACAAAACCCTGGTGTAAGAGCCTGAGTCATGCCTGACTCCCCTCTGTCAGGAAAAACAACTGTCTGATTTCTACTTTGCCTAACCTGCCAATTTTTAGGCCTCACTGTATCAGGACTTTAAAACAAACCGCAGCCTCCTTCGCTGGGATTTATGCCTGACCCCTTTGTCAGGACTTTCTTTGCCTGCAGGGCTTGTGAGCTTGCCCAAATCCTTCTTGGGACTTAGAATCTGCCTGACGTCCCTCTGTCAGGACTTTTTGAGGTGCGTGCCACTCATACAACTATTGCCTCCTCAAGCCTGGTGGGGGGGGGGGGCCCTCTTTCCCCCTTAGGAGACGACTCACTCACGCTAGTTCCATGATGCGCTTCCCCCTGTTCCCGGCCAGCTTCCTTGCGAAAGTCCGGAAACACAGTACTGAGGGGTCCCTACTACGAAAGTCCGGCTGCCAGCCCTCGTTTCACTCACATACACATGCGTACGTCTCCCCCTCCCGCCACCAGATTTCTCATCAGTCTGGTGCTGTGGTCCTCCTCTGTGTCGCTGGTCCTGAGCCGATCTCTCTGGTCCTGATAGCCAGCTGTCCTAAAGATCCAAGATGTCCAGTCCTGGTGTCCTCTTCTGGCATGGCTATCCCGGACGAGCGCCCCAGCTGAAATTAACAGGGCAGGAGACTTTTTCTCCTTTTATTACCTTTATTAAAAATGATCAGCTCAGGATTGGGCAGCTCGATGGGTCTGCAGTCTCCGTCGTTTATCCCAGGGCGATGAGGAGGACAAGGATATGGGCAACTTTGTCCACTAGGGGCAGAGCTGGGGGTCCCGTCCTCGTGGGAGCCTTTAGGGCGTGGTGACCCCTGGTCTTCAACTCTGCAGCCTCGCCCGCCTTCCCGGTCCCGGCACCAGGACGACTCCGACGCTCAAGGTGAGAGGGACTACAAAGGTGTTCAGCATCTCTGCAGGCTCAGTACTCCATTCCTCACGTCCGGACATCACTCCAATTTCTCAACTCTTAGGTGGCTTGTTGTTTTGGGGGTCTGTTTCGCAAGCTAGAAGCAGTAGCTTCTCATGGCATGCTGGTGTTGGGGTTATTTTGCATGTCTCCCCCCCTCCTAAGTCTCTTCTCTTAACTGTTTGGGGAGGTCCCCACCCTTCACTGTCCCAGAGAAGAGCCATTAACTCTGCGCCAGCTAGGGCTTTTACTGATACAAAAACAACTATTAACAACAATGACCCGTAATTACCATAACACACAAACAGCACCCCAGCAGCAACCTTGGTAACTCTTTCTCACAAAAAACCTGGCAGATTTCTGTCCATAACAGATGGGATGGCAGCAGGGGCTGCAGAGCTCTCAGCACCTCAGCCCGAGGGGAGCAGGGCAGCCAGGGAGCCTCCTTTGGCCTTGGCCAAGCACCTTCCTCCATGGCTGGGGCTGAGTCCTGTGGCAGCTGCAGCTGCTGCTGTGCCCTTGCCAGGGGCTGAGGCTGTGGGGCCAGTGCCCAGAGCATTTGTCAGTGCCAACCTCTGTGCCCAGCCCTTGGCAGCCCTGGCTGCTGAGCCCAGCTTTGGCCAGGGCTGGGTTTGGCTGTGGCCCAGCTCCATCCTCCGGCGGGGCTCAGGGCCTGTTCCCAGCCATGGCCAGCCCTGGCTGCCTCTTTGCTGCCCAGAGGCTGGCAGAGCCTGGGGCTGGGCTGTCTGTGCAGCCCCACAGGTGCCACGGGCTCTGCAGGAGCTGGCAGAGGCTGCCAAGCAGGGAGGCCATGGGGCACAAAGCCCCAAGGTTGCTGTGGGCACCACGGCACAGGGGCCATTCCCAGCCGCAATGCTCCTGGCCTGGGCTGGGCCTGCACAGGGGCTGGGCCACCATGGCTGGGCCAGCACAGGGCCACAAAGGGGCCACGCAGCCGCTGCCGGGGCTGACAGCAAGGCCAGGCACACACAGGGAATTGCTGAGCATGGCCTGCGCTGGCCAGGCCTGACTGTGCCAAAGGCAGAGCTCAGCTGCCCTTGGTGGCTGCAGCAACAGTCCAGAGCCCAAAGAGCCTCCATGGCTGTGCTGGAGAGCAAGGCTGCAGCAGGAAAATGCAGGGCTGCTGCAGGATGGTGAGGGCATTGAATTCCAGCACACACCTCAGCTCTCTAATGATCCTGGCACCATGCTGGGCCCTGATTCAGACTGGAGCAGAGCAGATGTTGACAGGACAGGAGCCCTGCAGGGCTGTCAGGGACCTGCAGCTTGCAAGGTGCTCTGCTGTCCCTCAGGTGCTCTTGGAAAGATCCAATCCCTGCTGGGCACCTCAGGGCACAAGTGGCACTGCCTGTTAAAGGGCACACAACTGATATATGCCTGGATAGGGGCACAGGTTTTAATACCTCTTAGTTTCATAATATACAAGCGAATCTTTATTGTTTGGGTCATTTGAAAACTTTTGAGAAATGGCAATGTTTTCCCACCAGTAACAGGAATTTCCTGGATCTACTGGATTCTTCTTCTGATGGCAAGAGAAGAAATACTCATCTTTCCCTCTGCCTTTGCCACCAACATTCAGTCTAATATTTAGTGACCCTCTCCCTTCAGGTGTTTCCAGCTCTCCTGTTGAAACGGCCATGTATAAGAACATCTGTTCATTTAGAGCAGCTGCATCTATGTCCTTTCCATTGCTCCTTGATTTTCTCATCCAGATGCTCTCTGGTCATTCAAGTGCCTCTCAACTGACTGGTTTCATGCTTTGAACATCAGGGAGTTGTCAAATCTTTCTGAAGTTCAAATAAATATCACATTAGACAGCATCCTAATGGTGTTTTTTATCTATCACAGAATTACCATTTCTTATATCTATGTCCAAAACTCTTGCTATACGACAATCCCTGGGGGATGGTGGACATGTCAGATGCAGCTGGGACATTCCAGAGAGCCGTGGAAAGAGCTGTGATAGTATTAAACTGTTCAAATGTCCAACTTGTGTTTGTTGGCAAGAAACCTTTCTGTGCCTCTGAGTGTCACTACTCCCTAAGCCCAAAGGACACAAACCTGATGAGTTGTGCTTCCCACTTCAGGAGCTGCACTTGGACCTTGGCTCTGCACAGGAGAGCTCTTCATCCCCTTTCTCTCTTTTCCTCCCTCTGGCCATGGAGGGAGCTCCTGACTTCAGTGTGTGATTTGTGTGTGCAAAGAGCAAATCTGGGCAGAATCAGGGCAGGGAGGGTTTGGGGGCCTTGAGATCTGTGCTGGGCACAGAAGGTGTTTTCCATTGCCCTGAGACTGTCTGCTGTGGAAAGTGGATTTAATATCCAGCAGAGGAATGACTTTTGCATTTCATGGAGCCATGCCTTCCCTTGGCTTTGTTGGCTGGCAAGAAATGAACATCCCTCTGTGTCTCAGGCAGCTCCTTCTCCAAGGAAAGCAGGTGAGAGTTGGAGCCAAGGAGCTGAAAGCTGCAGGTGCAGCCTGGGCTGGAGGGAGCTCAGATTTGGACAAGGCTGCTCTGAGTGCCAGGGCTTGGATGGGGAAATGGTGGGGTGGGGGTAGGGACAGAGTCTGACTGATTGTCAGCCATGAAGGGTCTTGATTTTCATATCTACTCAAACTGCATGAGGAGGTACCTGGAATCAGTGACAGTTGGAGATTTCACATATCAATGTATTAACAGGGAAAAAAACCTAAACAGGATGTAAAAAATTTATCCTCACTGTCTTTTTAAATATAATGCATACACTTTTAATATACTACTGAGATCTGTTGAATTACCACAAAACATTTGAAAATTAAAATCAAATTGTTCCCAGAGGCTTGGCTTGTTCAGGTGTTCTGAATGTTAATGATCCCTGGGACACTGAATTCCTGCACTGAAGAGCTGAAGGCTGAACAAGCCTCTGGAGCAGGAAAATTCAGCAGCAGCCTCCAAGGTGCTGAGGATGTCAGCAGCCCCCACTGAGGCCATCCCTGCCCAGAGACCGTGGGGGAATGGGCAGACAAGGAGAGCGTCCCTGGGGCTGGGGCAGCACAACTCAGAGGCACCAGCGGCTCCAGCTGGGAAATGGAGTGTGGAATGGGGCTGGGAAAGCCCTGCCTGGGCTGTGCCAAGCAGGACACACAAGCCCTGAGTTCCATCCAGTAGAAAACTCTGTCAAGGAGATATTTGAAAGGAATTACAATTGATTGTGTATTGTGAGTTGGACTTCCTGGAAAAATACCAACAAGAGATCCTCAGGAGCTCAAAACACAAAACAGCCTTTACTGGTAACATTAGAAAATCAGAGAAACTTTGGCAAAAGATTTAATATGACATTCAATCAACAAAAAACACTTCTCAAAGCATTGACTTGGCACATTCAACGTCACAAAGTCTAAGCTATTTGAATTTTACATTTCTCAAATTTGCAAAAGGACCGAAATAGAAGAAAAGGACAGAAAGAGAGAAAGACAAAAAAGATACAGAGAAGCACACACACAGCTACCAACTCCTGGATTCCAGCACTGTTTAGATGGAAATTCCAAGAGGAGGTAGGGTCAAGATGTGTGCTTGCCTTGCGGTCAGCTTTAACTACCCCTTGGTCTTCCTGGGCCCTTCCCCCAGGTGGGCCTTGGGGTCCCTTGGTCCCTCAGGATCTGGGCTGGGGCTGCAGAGGTGGCTGTGGAGCATTGCCTGTGCTGTGCCAGGGACTGGCAGACACTGCTGGGCTGGGAGAGAGGCTCTGGGGGCATTGGGGTTCCAGGGCAGGGCAAGGCTGGACCTTCCCCTTCCTCCCCCACACACAAAATGTTTTGAGCCAACAATCTCCTTGAGACTGTTACAATAGGGAATGTTGGAGGTGAAACCCCAATTCTGGCCATGGGCACCTGGATGAGGAGGACAGTTCTTTTCCATAGGAAGGAAAGCACAGAGCCGCGGTGTTTGGAGACCCTCACTAGGCCAAGGCCTGGCAGATTTGTCAGTAATGGCAGATTTTGTCTGGGACCAGTCTTTGGATATAGGGAATTTTTGAGGTGGAATCCAATTTCGACCATGGGCACCTGGAGAAGCAGGACAGTTCTTTCCCATAGGAAGAAGAACACAGAGCCTAACCCAGGGTTTTGGGGACAGATGAGAGGTGATTCTTGTGAAACCATTGCCAGCCAGACTTGTCCTGGCAATATTCCTATGGGAACAATCTCTGTATATAAGGAAATTTGGAGGTGAAATCCCAATTCTGGCTATGGGTGCCTGGAGGAGAAGGACAATTCTTTTCCATTGGGAAGGAAAGCACAGAGCCCCAGTGTTTCCGCAGCAGATGAGAAGAGATCCTCAACATGCCAAGGTCATCTGGACCAGTCAGGCAGCCAACAAGAGGCCAAACCAGCCAGATCTGTTTCATGTCCCTTGCTTTTATGAGGCCTTGCAGTATCACCATGGTCCCGTTGGTTCCATGGGGCCCCGCAGCGTCACAATGGTGCTTTGATTCCATGGGGTCCAACAGTGTCACAATGGCCCCCAGGTTCAATGGGGTCCCAGAGTGTCACAATGGTCCCAACAATTTCATGAGGCCTTGCAGTGTCACAATGGTCTCCATTGTTCCACAGGCCCCACAATGTCACGTGACTCCTCTGTTCCATGAGCTCTGCAATATCACAGTGGACCTTTGGACCCTGGGGGTTTGCTGTGTCACAATGGTCTCTTTTGGCTCCACAGCGTCACAATGGACCATTGATTGTCAAAGGAAGGAGACCAGGACACCAGATGGTTCATCACAGGTCCGATTTATTGATTAATTCAGCAACTTAAATACAGTGTCTAATGAGTCTCATACATGTTGCTAAAGCTGAGCTCAGGATTGGCTATTCAGCTACATCAGCCTCGTCTAATCTAGCCTTTTAGTTACATTCCTGTGGTTAGCAAGCACAGCAGCTTCTGTGTTCTTCTTATCCACAAGGACACCCTAGCCTTGAAGGGGCCTCTGCTCTAGCTAAGACTTCTTTACCAAATTGATTAGGCTGTGTCCCCTTTCCTCAAGCCACTCTTCGACAAAACTCTCCACACTTCCCCCTGTTTTGTTCTTGGGCAAGGAGGCTAGCGTGCCAGGAT
Organism: Zonotrichia leucophrys gambelii; assembly: GCF_028769735.1. NCBI lineage: Eukaryota > Metazoa > Chordata > Aves > Passeriformes > Passerellidae > Zonotrichia > Zonotrichia leucophrys. The sequence goes on along the minus strand of NW_026992399.1, from coordinate 21,792 downwards.
CTTTCTATCATTCGGCTGACCATATTTTGAATACAATTAATGATACAAGGCAAAATAAGCAAAAGCATCAAAATCACACCCAGTATCCCTATAGCATATGTCACAAGGTTTCTCAGCCATGGTCCAAGTCCTAAGCTTTTAAGCCATTCGTCAATTCCCAGACCTTCTTCTTCTTTGAGATTGTGAAATCCCTGCTGTAGTTCTTTTATTTTGGCATGAATAGATACAGAGTGTTCGAACAAATTCATGCAGCACATTCCCTCAAACTCTTCTCATCCATGACCTTGTGCTAAAAGCAAAAAATCTATAGCGGCTCTATTTTGTAACACAGCATGATTAACACTTTGCACGTCTGTGGTTAGCATATCTAACATTTGTGACGTCTTGTTTAACTCATCCTTGGCCCAGCATCCCCATTGCTTTGCTAAGTTCATAGCTTTATTTGCAGCTCCTCCTGGCAAGATAGTTGAAACTATCACTTGTTTTAACTCACACCAAAACTGTGGGTCTCCTATCTGGCTGCAGTCTAAGTCATGCAGGCTGGGTCTCTTCCTGCTTGAATTTTGACTGAGTTGCATTAACGAAGACACATTGGGGTGAAACAATGACAATTTCCCCAAACAGCAAGGTCCACCCTGTGGCCTGACTGGTATACCATTCCAAGCTCTGTCTCCACAAATTAGAAATATCCCTGTGGGTAATTTCATCGGTGCTGTGATGTTAGTGCCGTTACATTGGCTGTAAATCTGTTTAGACACTGTATCCGAACTAAGGGATGAATCCAGGGTAGCTCATGTGTCTCTATGCTGATGTAAATTCTGTGGATCTAAGGGCTCAAAACTGAACCATCCGCCATTTGAGGTGTTAGTTATACTGGCGTTTGCACTTCTGAAGAGATCCAACTCCTCTGGAGGAGAATGCTGGGTAGTATTAAGCGATAAGATTATTAAGCATTGGCGGTAACCGTCATTTTGACTTGCGGTGTGACCTGGCGTGGATGATTTAATGTTTGTCATATTGCGCATGCATAGAGTTTGATTATTGATCAGACTGCAAATGTCCCGAGGAGACCACACTGGAAGTCCCACCAAGCATGTTCGAAATGGGTTAGTAACCCCTCCAAGGCTAAGACAAAGTGATGATTGGTTAGTTTGATTAGCAAGCGTTATCCATATGTTGTCTCTTGGCTGATTAAAGCGTGTTACTCCTACTGCCCCATCCGCCACAGCACTAAGCAGTATAACAAGAATAAGCCTCATTTTTCTGTTTTCTTTCTCGCTTTCCTTTTCTTATCTGTCTTAAACCTCATTGATCCTAACTCCTGCAATCTCCATCTCTGTAGGGCCTCGATGCAGGAGTCCAATGCCTGATCGGGATCTCCTCTGATGGGTCCTACAACTGAATGCTGTATTAAAGGCACCAATTTTCTACACCTAGCAGAAGCTATGTATAACTTACTTTGAGCTTTAACTCTTTTCACAATACACTGTACCTCCCACCGGTAATAGGCCAAGATTTTCTGCTCGGGAGACTTATAAAGATTTAAAGCTAGAGCCATACCCATGTGTAGTCATGCTTGCAGGTGTTACACCATAAACCCCAGATCCCGGACGGTTCTAACCAAACGGTTTTACCACAACCCCCACAATATAGAGCTACCCACGCAGCACAACAGGGGCTGCGACACTCAAGGCAGCGCTCCCTCGCTGGTCCTTTTATGTGGAAGGTCGATAGTGCTTCAACCGTGTCAATCAGCTCCTTGGCCGTCCGGTAGCGGTGTGTCACTGCTCTGTCCACCGCTTTCGAGTGTCCCTTCAGCTGCAGCAATAAGGGTTGTAAAATCAGTGGCAGCTTCTTCCTCAGACGCTCCTTGTCCCTCTCTGTAAGGTTGTTCACCAGATGCTGCATCAAAGACAGGTTTAGTCCACGTGGCAGGCACCCACAAAGGCCCTGTTGGTGAAGAAATGCAAAGATATCCCCGACCCCAATATAGTACTTTTGCGGGTTTTTCCCATATCCCTGTGTTTGGGTTCTTATACTTCACCCAGATCTCTGTTTCCTTAATGGTTTCCTGACTTGATCTTGGGTGATGTTTAACTGCAGGGGGGGCATCGTCCTCCCCAAAAACACATAAATGATTGATCACATACAAAACCTTAGTCAGGCATGCTTGTGGGTCCTTCAGATCCTGGTGTTTATCAATATATTGTTTGAGAGTACCATTTGCTCTTTCTACTATCGCCTGTCCTGTGGGGGAATGCGGAATACTTGTCACATTCTTGACAGACCATTGGTCCAAAAACATCCCTGTGATGTCACCATGTCATATCATACAGTCGCTCTGTGATGTCACAGAAGACTCTGATGTCACAAAATCACCATCTGATGTCACTGTCTGTTCTGTGATGTCATGATCTGTTCTTTGATGTCAAAGCCTGCTCTATGATGTTTCACGGCCACCCACTGATGTTGCAACCAACAGTGATGTCACAGAGCCATCCTCTATGATGGCAGAATCTGCTCTATGACCACATACCCTACTCTATGATGTCACAGCTCATTCTGTGATGTCATAATCCCTGAATGATGTCACATTGACACTCTGTAATGTCACAGCATACACGTTGACCTCACAGCTGGCTCTATGATGTCATACAACCATGCCATGCCATCACAGCCTACTCCGTGTTGTCACAGAATCCCCTCTATTATGCTGTAGCTGCTCAGCGACCTTACACAAAAAACTCTGTGATGTCATAGCCCAATCTGTGACCTCACAGAACACACTCTATGCTGTCACACAGCCCCTTGCTGACATCACAGCTGCTCTGTCCCTCTATGACACAGCCACACAGGTGCCCTCTCGGGGTTTGGTGCTCTTTGCATCAGACTCAGTCCTCCAGAGAGGGCTCAAAAATTTCTCAGGAACTCAAAGTTACATTGAAACACTGAAATTTCTTGTACTTCAAATAGATCCCTGTGACGCACAATACTGACAAAGTGTCCCCAGGTTCCAGGTGGAACAAATCACTGGAGGCAGTGATGACAGCTGGGGACAAACAAGTCAAAGGTGTCTCTGGTGCTGAGCAAACCTGGATGTGTTTGAGGAATGCCAAGCGGCAAGGCCTGAGTCCCTGCCCCGGCCAAGGCAGATCCTGTCCATCCATCATATCTCAGGGCTCTTCCCGGGATAGGCACTGGCATGTGGGGCTGTGCAATGCCAAGGGCAGGAGCATGGGGCGGCCCCTGCCAGGCTGCTGAGCAGGGAAAAGGAGGCAATGAGGCCCCAGGCCTGCAAGGGTCACTTGTCTCCTGCTCCTGCCTCAGGCCCAGGCCCAGCAGCCATGGCCAAAGTGCTGCCCAAGTTGGCTCTGGCAGGGCTGTCTTGCAGCTGCTGCCCATCCCTGTGCCCTGTGCAGCCCAGGCTGTCCCACGGTGTCCCTGCCCTGCGCCTCTGTCCCTGCAGGCTGTTGGCATCCCCCGGCTGCCCCACCTGGCTGGGCCCTTCCTTTGCTGACAGCTCTGCTTCTGCCTGCCTCTGCCTGCCCGCACAAAGCCTTGGCCTTGATACCAAAAGGGTTAATTCAATTTTTACTGTGCCTGTGAAGTTTCAGCACAAGAATAAGGCATGCAGGTTCTGCTTTCCCAGCAGGAATGATTGGAAGAGAAGATGAAGACATCTGGCTCAAGAATGCAGTGGAAAAAAGAAGGTCCGAATCTGGGAACTTGGGGTGGATTTTAGGGTAATCGGTAAACTGTAATACACATTTGGTGACACTGGTAGAATTACATGTCCACATAAGGTTAGGAGTTATCCCTCGCTAGACCTCAGGCCTGAATAAATGATACCCACTTAAATAGGAAATTAGTGTTAACAAGTCTTATTCTGATATTTCAGAGATTTGGTGGCAGTGGAGCCTCACAGAACCAAGGAGTCAACTGTGACACTGAGCAAACTCATGGAACAAAGGGTCCATTGTGACACAGCGGAACCCCATGGAACCAAAATCCATTTTGGCACACTGGGGCCACATTGAACCAATGTCCACTGTGATACTGCAGATCTAAGGAGACCATTGTGACACTGAGAAACCTGTTGGAACCAAGGGGCCATTGTGACACAGCAAGGCCTGGTGGAACCATGGGTCCATTGTGACACTGCAGAACCTCACAGAACAAAGGTGACTGTGTTCTACTGCGGAACCTCATGAAACAAAGGGACCATGGTGACACTGAGAAACCAAGGAGACTACTGTTTGCAGTAGGAAAGCTCGTGGAACCAGAAGTCCATTGTGACACAGCAAGGCCTTGTGGAACCAAGGCCCCATTCTTAAACTGTGTGGCCTCATGGAACCATGAGCAATTGTGACACAGCGTGGCCACATGTGACACTTTGGATCCAAGGAGACTATTGGGACTGAGGAACCTCATGGAACCAAGAGTCCATTGTTCTACTGTGGGGCCTAGGGGAACCACAGGGATGACGGTGACTTTGTGGGCCTTCATGGAACAATGGAGACTGTTCTGACACTTTGGGACCCACTATAGCATGGCAGGGTTTCATGGAACCAAGGGGACTCCAGTGAACACTGTGGGTCTCCATGGGATGAAGGGTCCGATGGAACCAAGGATACCATTGTGACACTGTGGGGCATCATGGAACCGTCCATTTTGATACAGCAGGGCCTCATGGAACCATGGAGGCCATTTTTACACTTTGAGGCCTCATGAAACAAAAGGGCCATTGTGGCACTTCAGAGCCTTGTGGAGCCAAGGGGACCACAGTGACACTGTGGGGCTCAGTGAAACAAATCGTCTGTTGTGACACTGCAAGGTCTTATGGAATCATGGAGACCATTGTGACACCAAAAGCCTCACTAAACCAAGGGGCCATTGTGACACTAGAAGGCCGCATGGAAGCAAGGAATCATTGTGGCACCATGGAGTGTTGGCAGACCAAATGGCAGTTGTCACAGTGTGTTGCACCAAGGAGTCCATTGTGACATTACAGGGCCCCATGGAATCCTGCAGGCCATTGTGACACTTTGAGGCCTCTTTGAATCAAGGGGCTCTGCATGGCCTCATGGAACCAAGGAGCCCCTTCTGACATTGTGAATCCCTATGGAAGCAAGTGTCCATTGTGATATTGCGGCACCCAGGAGACCCCTTTGACACTGCAAGGCCTCATGGAAGCAAGGAGCCATTGTGACACTATGGGATCCCATGGAAACAAGGGGCCAGTGTGACACATCTGGGCCTCATGGAAACAAGGATCCAGTACGACACCACCATTGTGACACTGCAGGGCCCCATGGAAACAAGGGAACAGGTAACAGCTCTGGTTGGCTTGGCCTGACTGGTCCAACTGCCCTTGGCTTGTCGACAGTCTCTGCTCATGTGCCCCTGAAGCACTGGGGCTCTGGGCTTTCCTTCAACTGGAACAGAACTGTTCTTCTCATTCAAGTATCCATGGCCAAAATGGGATTTCCCTTCCAAAATTTCCAATATTCAGGGATTGCTCCCAGATAAAGCTGACATTACCAACAAGTCTGGCTGACCATGACTTCCTGAGAGCTGGCTCTCACTTGCCCTCAAACACTGAGGCTCTGCGCTTTCCTTCCTATGGGAAAAAACTGTCCTTTCTGCACATGCACCCATAGCTAAAATTGATACTTTTCAAAAGCTGCTCCTGCTCCAGACCCAGGGCCCATCCCAAAGCTGGGGCAGATACAAAGCTGTGTCCATTTCTGTTCATTGCTGTTCTGCTGGAGATGGATCCTCAGCCACTTGGAGGTTGGTGATGAATTTTATTACTCCAGAGGCCTCTACCTTGTGGAGCTCTTCAGTTCAGGAATTCAATGAAAAAGGTTCCTAAACATTTGTTCAAAACACCTGAACAAGAAAGGCCAAGGGAGTAATCTAAGTTTTCAGTTTTGTGTGGTTAATGAGACACATTTCAGAAATGTCTTCAAAGTGAATCTGCTACACTGAAAAAAAAAAAAAAGCAGTGAGAACTGTTTTGTCCAGTATTCATCTCCTCTTTATATTTGGTATCAGCAATGTCCAATTGATATTGACGCCCAGCACCTTCTGTTGGAGTCTGAACAGACAGGAAAAAAGAACCCCTCATGGCTGACAATCAATAGCACTTTGTCCCCATATCCTCCCCACAATTTCCCTCATCCAATCCCTGGCACTCATATGGGTTAGGAATGGATTGGCCAAGAGGAGCAGGGCAGGGATTCTTCCCCTGTGCTCAGCACTGCTGGGGCAGCACCTCAAGTGCTGTGTCAAGTTCTGGGACCCCCAATTCAAGAAGGGCATGGAGGGACTGGAGCATGTCCAGAGAAGGGCAACAAGGCTGGTGAGGGGTCTGGAGCACAAGTCCTGTGAGGAGTGGCTGAGGGAGCTGGGGTTGTTTATCCTGGAAAAGAGGAAGCTCAGGGAAGACAAGGCCAAGTCAGGGCACAGGTTGGACTTGATGATCTCCAAGGACTTTTCCAACCTTGCAGATTCTGGGATGCTTGAAACCCACTTTTGGAGCAGTTTCAGGATGAGCCCTGGGCCTCCTTTTCCGAAGCTCCAGCAGCCCAGGTCTCTCAGCTTCTCCTGTGTCCTGGTTTAGGGCAAATTTGTTAAAGAATCTGCAAAGGAGGGCCCCTCCAGAAAGCGAAACCCACACGGCCCCTCCCCCCAACTGGTTCAGGAAAAAAATTCCTTGGAGAGAGGTGGAAAGAACCTGTTTATTTGACTGGCCCAGCACCCCCCAGCACACAAAATGAACAATACCCGATGACACCGCTCTGAGAAAGATGGCAAAATCAGAAAGTCTCTTTTGGGGGTGGTTGCTTTGTTCTCAGTCCCTCCGGCGCTGGGGCAGCTGCTGCAGCCGAACCTTCGGTGTTCCCGGTCCCAGTCCGGAGCAGGTTCCAGATGGTCACAGGAACAGGAGAGGAGAAACAGTCCAGGAAGCAATGTGGACTGTTTAGCTAGAACTAGCTAATAAGCAGAGGCAGAAAGCAGAGCAGAAGCAAGAGCAGAAAAAGAGAGCAAGCAAAAGCAGCAAGCTGAAGCTGGAAGTGAGAAAACAGCCTTATGTACCGCTTGTCTCTGTGTCCCTGATAGGAGAAACCCAAACAAAACTTCCACTCTTCAGAGCCAGTCTTAAAGGCACAGAACAGATGAATGGGGATATACAAGCATCATAACGTCACCCCAGGACATCCTGCCAGCCCCAAAGCCCATCCTGTCAGTCCTGCAGAGCCTCTGCAGCTCCTCCTCACTGCCCAGAACAGGGAGCCCCAGAGCCAGACACAGCAGCACAGATGTGCCCCCCTGGCCTGGGGTGCCTCTGGCAAGGGAGCAGCACCAGGCACTGCAGGAGCCTGCAGGCAATTCCTGCAGATTGTAGGATGATCCTGCTCCACAAGGGACGTTCCCATGGGGCCAAGTCAGGAACTGCAATGGGGAGTGGGGCCAGAGAGGAAAGGGCAAACAGGGATGGGCTGTTTGGAGGGGACGGAACAGGGGTGGGCAATAGGAAGAAATTTCTTTTGGGAAGTATAAAGAAAGCAAAGGTGAAGCAGAGGAAATGCTCAGGGCAGTTTGGGGGTGGCTGCAAGGCAGCCCTGGCTCTGAGCGACAGCGTCTGCAGTGGCACAGGAAAATCCCAGCTGATGGGAACAAACTTTCTGGCTGACTGCAGAGGCCAGGACAAAGCTGAGTGGTTTCCCTGGTGTCCCCCAGCCCTTGCTGGCCCCAGGGGCTGATGGCATTTGTGCTCCCTCAGGTTCATGTCCCCACACCAACAGCATGGGGGTGCTCCCCCTGCTGTGTGCAATGCAAACAGGGGCTGCTGAGCCAGTGCTGCTGTGTCTGTGCCTGCAAGGATGGGGCACCTGTGTGAGCTGGGGGAGAGGCCAGGGCTGCAGAGGGGGGATGTTGTTGGCAGCTCCATGAGGACGCTCTGGGACGCTGCCCTGGGCTGTGCAGCGCACTGGGGATGGATCAGCCCCTGTTCTGCTGCTCCTTCCCGTCTTCCCCAGGGCTCTTGCAGAGCCCCAGCCATGCTGTTTGCCCCCAGCCTGCCCACAGCCAGCCTGGGGCTGCTCACGGGGCTTTTCTGTTCTGAGCATTGGCCTGGGTGTGTTCTTGAGAGAGCCTGGGCAAGGAGCCTGGAGCCCCCAGCCCCTGGGCTGAGGCGTCAGCGCTGCCCCAGCAGTGCCCATGGCCTGTCCGTGCTGCAGCCCCGGCACTGCCACACCCAGGACTGTGCCCGGCCCCAAGAGCACTCAGGCCCTGCAGCAACACCAGGGCCACCAGGGTAGCGGGGCAGGGCCACAGCAGCAGCACTGGCAACACCAAGTGCTGCTGCTGCTGGGCACAGCTGCTGGGCCAGCACTCATCTGCCCCCAGCTCTGCACACAGACATTGGTGCTGCAGCTCCAGAGAAGGCAACAAAAGGGCATCTCTACAGGAAACTCTGCTGGGTGATCCTTTAGTTCTTTTAAAGCCACCGAGAGCTCAGCCCCTCATTGACACAATCTCTAGCCACAGGGAAGGTGGAGAGAATTACATTTCTTTTTGGACTATATTATAACAGTAAAAGTACGAAAAATTACCTCAGAAATGAAACGAACAAGAAGTATCAAACATTTTTTTTTATTCCATGTGATTTGCAGAAAATGGCTAGCAGTTTAATGTTCCTGAAACTATCTTGTCATAAGTCTCCTCACTGCAGCCTTGAGCTCCTGGTTCCTCAGGCTGTAGATGAGGGGATTCAGGGCTGGAGGCACCACCGAGTACAGAACTGACAGGGCCAGATCCAGGGATGGGGAGGAGATGGCGGGAGGCTTCAGGTAGACAAAAAAGCTAGTGCTGAGAAAAAGGGAGACCACAGCCAGGTGAGGGAGGCAGGTGGAAAAGGCTTTGTGCCGTCCCTGCTCAGAGGGGATCCTCAGCACAGCCCTGAAGATCTGCACATAGGAGAAAACAATGAACACAAAACAACCAAATGTAAACAAAAGACTAACCACAATGAGCCCAAGTTCCCTGAGGTAGGAATTTGAACAGGATAGCTTGAGGATCTGGGGCACCTCACAGAAGAACTGGCCCAGGTCATTGCCATGGCACAGGGGCAGGGAAAATGTATTGGCCGTGTGCATGAGAGCATTGAGAAAGGCACTGGCCCAGGCAGCTGCTGCCATGTGGGCACAAGCTCTTCTGCCCAGGAGGGTCCCGTAGTGCAGGGGTTTGCAGATGGACACGTAGCGGTCATAGCTCATGATGGTCAGCAGGAAAAATTCTGTTGCAAAAAAAAAGAAAATCAGAAAGACTTGTGCAGCACATCCTGTGTGGGAGATGTTGCTGGTGTCCCAGAGGGAACTGTGCATGGCTTTGGGGACAGTGGTGCAGATGGAGCCCAGGTCACTGAGGGCCAGGTTGAGCAGGAAGAAGAACATGGGCGTGTGCAGGTGGTGGCTGCAGGCTACAATGCTGATGATGAGGCCGTTGCCCAGGAGGGCAGCCAGGGAGATGCCCAGCAAGAGGCAGAAGTGCAGGAGCTGCAGCTGCCGCGTGTCTGCCAATGCCAGCAGGAGGAAGTGGCTGATGGAGCTGCTGTTGGACATTTGCTGGGGCTGCACATGGGGACCTGTTCATGGAGAAAGGACAGTGACAAGTCAGGAGAGGCTGCTTTGAGCCAAACTTGATCCATTCCCTGCAGACTGTCCAACTGGGACTCACCCACCCTTGTTCCTGCTCTGGGAAAACCTTCACCCAGGTCCCTGCCTGAGCTCCAGTTGTGCTGGCTGAGTGTGCCAGGAGCAGCCAGGCCTGTGCATGGGGGCTCTCGAGGAGCCATCCCTGTCCCACAGCCCTGGGTTTGTGGCCATTTGGCAGAGGGACAAGGCTGGATATTCAGGATTTGTCAGTGGAATCACTCCTAATGCAGAAAGGCGTGGTAGCATCTGCACTCCCACTTTTAAAGGATGGCACGAATTTATTATAGGAATTTTTTTCCTACACACACATCATTCCTGGCTCTCTGAGGTCAGAAATCCCCAGCATTTCTGCTGCACTTAGAGTTTACCACTGAGAGGTGGGAGAGCCGAAGGATTCCCTGTGGCTCAGGGAAGGTGAAGGGCTGGATGGGCTTGTTCCCAACTGCCATGGCTTTGCACCTTTGGCTGCAATCAGAGCACAATCACACTCCCTGGGTCACCCTGGGATAAACCAGACCCTGCCCAGATCAGAGGATCCCTGAATGTCTTACCCTCTCTAAAGTCTCTGGGCAAGGTCTCTGCACCCCCTTGTGCCAAGGACACTCACAGCTCCCTTGGCAAACCCAACAGCATTTCCTCAGCTGTGGCAGCTCTGCCCTTCCCCGTGGGACATTCAGGGAACTCCCAGAGGCTCTGGCACAGATTTGCACCCAGGAGGGCAGCTCAGAGCTTGGAAGGGCACAGCAAGGAGGTCCCTGGCTGTGCCCATGATGGGATCTCAGGGAGGGGGCTCAGCTCATTCCCCTTTCCCATGGACTGCTTTGCCCACAGCCCCACAGGTGCCAGGGAAGCTTGGACACCCCATTCCCATGGACAGCCCTGCCTGGCAGGAATGTCAAGGGCAGAGCCTGACTCAGCTGCTGCAAATGCCAGAGCCTCCCTGAGAACAGCAGATAACAGTGACAATATCAGGGCAGGGCAGAACCAAGAGAAGATGTTGTGGTGCTGTGCCTGAGAGGGCAGGGCAGAGACAGCCGGGCACTCAGGACAGTGTTCCTGTGCCCAGCTGTGCCCAGCACCTCCCACACACCAACAGTGCCCTCATCCTGCCCCCAGCACTGCTCTCTTCAGCCCCTTTCTATCCCTGAGCATCTCCCTGGGCCTGGACATTCCCTCCTGAGAGGAGCCTTGTCCCTGCCAGTGCTCACAGAGCCCATCCCAGCCTGTGTGCCCTGGCCAGGGCCCTACAGAAACCTGCCTGTGTGCCGGGCCCTGGCTGGGGCAGGCTCTGTGTGCAGCTGGGCAAGGGCAGCTCAGGAGAGCCCTGCTGGGCCCTGCAAAGGTGATGCTGCTGCTGCCCAGGGCTGAGGAGTGGCTGAGGGCCTTTGGGAGGCTCCCAGCAGAGAGACTGACCAGCTCAATTTACAGTTCTGGAGTCTCTGTAAATGTTCAAACACTCCTTGGATGTTCCTGTGTGTCCCTTTCAACTCAAAATGTTCTGTGAATCTGGGATTACAATTCCTGTTCTGCTTCTCTCATCCCCCTGTTGTCTATAATCCAAAAAGAAAAAAAAAAAAACAAAACCCACTTGCAAGAGTGTTAGAACAGTAAGTAAAAACCAGACATTTATTGGAAGCTTCCAGGTGTCCCAGTGGGGATGGGACACACCCGGGCCCTGATTTACACAATTTATTAAGGTTGATTAATAAAGAAAATTTAACAGGAACATCCAATAGGAGATTCATTTTCTCTAGTTACACACCCCTGGTACAACCTGTTGGATTAGGTCCAAAGGCTTCTTTGCAAAAATATTTGTTGTGACTGCTCACATTCTGGTCAATTAAAAAAATGTTCCTACAGGTCTCCTCTTCCTGATAATAAGACTACACAGTATTTCAGGAATATATTTAGACAGTCTAAAATGTCTATTGTTCTACAATCTAAGAGAAAGGTTAGGAAACGTACTAGAGCTAATTAGGGATTATGGTTATATAAGTATATAATAGTAGTTTAACAGAGTTAGTTAAGCATTTACTAGAGTAAGGATTATAGTTTTATAACTATACAATAGTAATTTACAGAACTATGAATACATTCAAAATGTATAAAAAGCAAAAATCTTTTTGTCATCACCCCAAATTTCCCATCTTTCTCCAAGCAGAAAATTGAAAACACTCTCAGGAAAGCTCCTGATCTTTACAGCAATCCCAGGCTTACCTTCTTTGGGAAGTGTCCTCCGGAGCTGTGCCCAGGCTGGTCTGGAGCTGGGAGCAGCCCTGCCCCACCCAGCCCCTCTCAGCAGCAGCCCCTGCCCTACTCAGGGTGGCTCCTTCGCCCCAGAGCTTCCCCCCAGCGCTGGGAGCAGCTGCCAGGGCTGGCTGAGAGCTGTCCCTGGCAGGCAGCAGAGTCCCTGCCCCAGCACAGCGCCCTGGGCTGCAGGACCCTGCTCTGCAGGACAGCCCTGGGCACCCCTGGCTGCAGCCCCGGCTGCTCAGCCCTGCAGCAGAGCCTGGCAACAGGAGCTGCCTTGGGCTGTGCCTGGGCTGGGGCAGCAGGGAAAGCCAGCCCTGCCCTAGGGCCACAGCCCTGCCCTGGAGCAGCTCTGAGTCCTCCTGAAAGGTCCTCAAAACTGTGGGATGTGCCACCTCCAGGAGATCCCTGCAGGAACTGCAGCTTCTCTTCCCACAGCCAGGGAATGACTGTTTCAAACCTGGGCTGATTTCTGCTCTAGTGGGCTCTGAGTGAGCTCTGCTCTGTGCTGCCAGCCCAGGCTGAGTTTAACCCCTCTGTGCCTCTGTGCTGTGCCTGGGGTGGCTGCAGGCAGTGCCCCAGCCCTGCTGGGCTGTGCACAGGAGCTGCTCCTGGCCAGAGCTGTCTCTCTGCAGCGCTGCCCTTGCCAGGAGCTGCCTCTGGGCCAGGAGCCTCTGTGCAGGTTTTTCAAAGGACTTTGGGTTTGGCTTTTGTCTTGGAGTCTCTGAGAGGTTTGTGCAATCATGGCCTCCAATTATCTGCTGTAATTAGTCCCTGGAGAGGCTTTCTCAGTAACAACACTCAGTGGGGCTCATTAATACTTCAGGATACTTCAATTATTTTAAGGTACTTGGTGTTTCCCTTTTGATACAGACTCTGTGAGAGCTTTGTGCAATCATGGCCCCAATTTTCTGCTTTAACGAGTCCCTTGAGAGCTTTGTACTGACACTTAGTAGTGCTCATTAATACTTTGAGATACTCAAGGTTTTTAAGGTACTTTGGATTTTCCTTTCCACACTGAGTCTCTGAGAGGATTTCATGCCATCCTGGCCTCCAGGTCTCTCCTCCAAGGAGTCCATGAGGAGCCTGTGTTGGGGATGGACCTCAGAGGGACACATTCATGCCTCAAGAAACTTTGGGGTTTTCTTCTGACTCTGTCTCCTGGAAAGGTTTGTGCAATCTCCTCTCAGGCCCTGAAGTTCCAAGCTCAGCTCCAAATGCACCACAGGGCTCATTATGATCAAGCACATCCTGACAAACTGTGGTTTTGCTTTGAATTCCCTCAACCGTAGTGCAGTTCACTAAAAAGTTCTTTTTCTATTGTTACAGAGAAATATGTTAAATAGCTTCTAATAAATCCACATTCCTGTTTGAAGGGTGTATGGTTCTCTTTAGAGAAGACATGATAGCAGCATTCTGTGACTGATAGGCCCAGGGGCTTTCCTAAGGAGGTCTGGCATGCTCTGAGAAGCTGTGTCTTGAGATCTGACCCAGTGTGGAGAGCCTTGTTCGACTTTTCCAAACCCCATCTTGTCTATCCTCACTCACCTGGGGTCGGCTAAGCTTGGAGAACTGGCTGCGCTCAGGCAAAGAGCAGCTTTCTTCTTTTATTTTAGTAATCTGAAACTCCTAAGCTCCCTGTTGAAAACAGACACCCTCCTCAAGTGTGTGCCAAGACCAAGCTGCCACCAAGACCACTCCAGACCTGCCCTAGGCCAGCTGTGAAGGTGTGTGGAGGCCCAGAGGCCTACCATCAGTGTCTCATTCTCCCAGACATGGAGGACTGGTTCCAGATAAGAGAAATAGGCTTTCAGGTTAAGGGTGAGATGCTTTCTTCTCCCATAGATCTTTGCAGACACATGCTGATTTATGTTATGTTATGTTACCCTGTTGGCCTATTGGCCTAATTATTCTAGTTCAACTCCTATTGCCCACGTTTGTTTAACCTTTGAATGTTCTTCTCTCTCTGTCCCTCCATTGGCCCTAGTTTGCAGCATTCGTCCACCCTTGTTTCCCAGGTTCGCTGACCTGACCTCTGACCCCTCCTCTGCACCATATTCCCCCATATCCATTGTACCCTGACCCTCAGCTCTGCCCTCAGTACTCCATATAAGACCCTGTTCCCTCAGCCTACACCCTGTCTTCATCCCTGGACCGTGTTCAGCTGTGTAGCCTGTTCCTGTACCAATAAACCCAGTTTGCTGGAGAAAATATAAAGACCCATCCTGCCTATTCTGTCAGCTTTCTAAGGTAGCAGTGAGCTTTGGGCTCGTGAGTGCTGGATGCTCCAAGGGCCTCAGTAGAGCCATGATGCTACACCTGGCACCCGAACAGGGACCAGATTCATTGAGGTCCCTGTGAGCATCTCCAGCAGTGATCCTGCCAGCCAGATGTCACTGGAAGCTGTTCCCCTTTCAGGTCAGCCACAACCCTGAAGTGAGACTAGAATTTTACCAAATCTCACTGAAGTGGAAGTTGGCCATCCCTTCAACATCTGTGGGACCAACTTCACTGACAGCCCCACAAGCCCACTTTGGCTGAAGATCGTGCCTGTGAGCCTGAGTGAGTGACTGAGTAGCAGAGAGCTGCCAGGGGTTCGGGCTTTTGATTTTCTGTTCCTGTGGGTGGGAATTCCCTCCTCCATTGGGGGCAGCTATGGGAAATACTCAGTCCCAAGCTGAAAAGGATGTTTTTGTAAAGTTTTGGAGACCTTTAAATTTAGAGGGAAGTTCATTTTCTGAGGGGAGTTTGAAAGGTATTGTTCACTGGTAGTTTACAGATTTTCCTGATATCTCTGTTGATTCTATCAGTCATCATTTTGGGATGCTCTTGGGGAAAAGCTTTATATTTTACAAACACAAGGCGTTTGAAAAGGTGGGAAACTTTATCCATTATTTCATTCAATTTATGGGATCGTTTCATGAGTTCATGGTTCCAACCCTTTGTCCTGGTTTATTCAACCTGGCCCCCAGGTTCTCCAACCCACGTTCCCTTAGAACAGGATGGGAGATAGAGCCCATCCTTTGGCACAGACAAGCCATCTGCTGCCTGCCATCTCCCCTCCTTTCCTGTCTTCTCCTCAGGGTGGTCGTGGCTGTGCCACCCTGAGATATTCCCTTGCCCTTCATCCATTAGTCCTAGTCCTCCTTCCTGTAAATCACAAGATGGTAATACTCTTGTGAGAGAGATCGCCATTTTAGATTCCCTCCCACCTTCATCCCCATTTCCTGCCTTTGCTCCAGGTGCCTCCCCTGCAACGGGTCTCACCTTGACGCCAAGTTCCGCCCCTGTGTCGGGTCCCTCCCCTGTCACTGGAAAGCTCCTCCCCAATGCGGGCTCCACCTCTCCACTTCCAGGCCCCTTCTCCAGTCCAGCCTCTTCCTGTTCCCACGTCACCGGAACCAGACATGGGGTCAACAAGAAGGAAGCTATTTTGGCTACCAAAGGCCTTTGACACCGGGCATTGTCAGTCGGCAGGAAGGCCCACGTCTCTGCCAGCAGACCTGCTTCCTTTACAAAGGAAGAGAGCGATAGCTTATCCAAGAGTGAGGATGAGCCCAAGGATTCTTGGCAGAGGACACGGAGAAAAGCCACAAAGGAGGGGGACTGGGAGGTGGTCTCCAAGATTCAGGTAGCACCTGTGCAGTATAAGTGAGGGCCAAGGCCTAAGTGGGAATCTTTTTCCCACAGGGAAATGAAGGATTTAGTAAAGGCTGCAAAGGATTATGGGAGGGGTTCTCCCTATTTTAACAATTTGCTGAATGCACCATGTACTGCCCACACGATAGTACCATAAAATTTAAAACAGTGTATGAAAATTATATTGTCACCTGCCAAGTTTATTTTGTGGAAAGGACTTTGGATAAATAAACCTAATGAATTATGAAAAGGTTATGTTAAGGAAGAAGGGCAACAACACCTCACAATGGACCACATTACCAGGGAAGGAGACTATACTAGACTTCAATATCAGGATGAAGTCCCCTCAGAGTCAATACTGGAAGATCTCAAAGGTGCTGCACGGTCCACCCTCCTCCAAACACCTGATGCTTCTACACCCCACATTGCCTTTGCCAATATTCACCAGGGCCTGGACAAGAGCTTGATCAAGTTTGTAGATCGCCTTATGAAAGCATTGGAAAAACAGGTAGAGAATCAAAAGGTCCAGGATTAATTTATTAGCAAATTAGCTTTCTGTAATGCCAGTATGGACTGCAGAAAGGTTCTGCACAGCCTCACCCTTGACCCTGAGCTGACCATCGCTCAGATGGTTGATGCTTGCATTTGCCAAGCGGTCTCAGACCATGACTCCAGCCTAGCCAAGGCCAGCAGCCAGGGTGCAATGGTTGCAGCAAACGTGCTTCCCCACAATACAGAATGTAATAAAGGCAGTGGAAACTGTTATAACTGCGGGAAAACTGGACATAGAGCAAAAGACTGTAAATACAAGACTAACAACCGTTCTCATTTTTCAGCCAGCCCTCAGTCCCACAGCCATTGCCCAAACTGTTCTTGAAGGCAACAGCACTACGAGCCCTCGGGAAACTCCCAGCAGAGCACAAAATTACCTCAAATATGAAGTTATTCTGTCCCACCCTTCCATCAGTGATAGATGTCCTAGGTGACAATGTAAAGATGTATTCTATTCCAATCCTCAAGAGTTGTTGAAACCAGGAGGGGCATTGTTTTTTCCTTATCTCCTGTAAATGGGCCAATCAATGCCTTGCCATGTGACTCAGAGATAACTCCCTCTGGGAGCCATTTCTGGACCCACCCCATGACTTATAGAATGATTTTAGCTCATTGTGAGATGCTCCGCCCAGGGGGGAGGAGCTAAGCATCCCCAGCTGGATATAATCTGGGGTTTGGGACAGAACAAACTGCCTTTCCACTGGATTTCCCAGGGAGCAGCTGTCATTTCCATTGGATCTTCAGAGGAAGACTACACCCTACTACAGGATCACTGCTCCAACATAACCACATCTGCCACTCCAGGAGGACTGTAGCCACAATTCCAACTGGACTGCTAACAAAACCCTGACCAACAGGGTGTCAACTTGTATTCTGACTTTGTCAGTGTTTTTTCTTTTGTATTACTGAATGCATTTTGGTTTTTTTTATTTTTTTCTTTTCCTAATAGATTGTACTTATGACTTGGAGTGTCTCTCTGTTTTTTTATTCAAACCAGAAAAAATGGAAAAGCCTGAGCAGATTTCCTGAACAACAAACCCCACTCAGGAACCACCTGCTCAGTCCAGGCTGCCTGGAAGTCACCTTTCTACGAGGGACAGTGTGAGCAGAAATGATCTCTGGGAGCAGAATTCTCTGAGTCTTGCAGCTGAATTCTCTGTCCCTGTCCTTTCCTTGGATCTTTCTATTGCAGATGGAAGCTGCTGGTGCCATCCTCACCTTTAACCTTTCTTGAATGCAAACAGATGTTCCCAGCTGTTTTAAGCAGGATTTGCTCAATGTTTCTACAAAACTTTTGTGTTCCTCATGGAGTGAAGGGGCCATTTTGACACTGAGGGGGTGACGTGGAAGCAAGGAGTCAATTGTGATCCTGGGGTCCCATGGAACCAAGGGGCCATGGTGACACAGCAGGGCCACGTGGATCCAGTGGTCCATTGTGACACTGTGGATCCAAGGAGACCATGGAGACACCTCCAGAACCTCATGGAACCAAGGAGTCCATGGTGACCCAGCAGGGCTGCCTGGAGCCAATGGTCCATGGTGACACTGCCCATCCAAGGAGGTCATTGTGACACTGTGGAAGCTCATGGAGGGAGGGAGGCCATTGTGACACTGAAGAACTTCATGGCACCAAATATCCATGGTGACACAGCAGGGCATCATGGGAACCAAGGAACCACTGTTGACAGTAGGGAAACTCATGGAACCAGGGGCCATTGTGGCAGTGCAGAACCAACAGAGCTGCTGGACCTTGTCCCCTGGCCCTGCACAGCTCCTTGGGAGGCACGGCAGGAGCAGCACCCTGGGAGCCTCGGGAATGCCCCTCTGGGATCCACGGCACACACTCCCAGGGTCTGGAATTCCAGTTCCCAGCCAGCAAAAGATGTTCCTCCCCTGGGAGGCAAAGATCTTAAGAAGGAGCAAAGGCCAAGTGGAGCAAAATCTTACAGTGACATTTCACTGCCAGCCTTCATAACTTCCCCCATGGTTGTTGTAGCTCCTGGATTGGGAATTAAATCAGGACAGGGTCTTTGGTGGGAGCTGCCCTGGGTCAAGGGAGACACTGAGAGCGAAACAGAGCAGGCAAAGAAAGGCAGGAGAGAAAGGAGGACACAAAAACAATCAGCTGAGAAGGTGACACTCTGAAAAAAAGAATTGGAACTGATGGAAAATGAATGGGACAGAAACTAATAGTTCTGAAAATTTTATTTACTATCAAAATACATCCCACACACCCAGCCCCCCACAATCCTGATCCCACATCCTCAAATTTGGATGCCACTTCTCCCAGTCTGTATCCAATCCCATCTCAGCCTGGAGGCTGTGGAATTGAGTAATTTTAGCATGGGACTGAGTTTTTTTGAGGTGGGAACAAGGCAATTTATAATGGGATTGAGCCCCTTCAGGGTAAGATTGAGGTGTTTTCAGTGGGACTGAGTCATTTTGAAGTGACAGATCAACCCATCTTGACTTTTGGAGTGCAAAGATAGGGAGAACACTTCCTGAAATCCCCCAAGAACCCACAAATCTTCCAGAATATGTCCCAAAACGATAAATTGCTGCTCAAGTATCTGTTAACTGATGGAACTTTAGACATCTTTGATAAATTTTTCTTTTTAGTCCTATTCCAGGTGTTTTAAGTGATAAAGAAAAATCAAGAGGAAATTGGAGCTAAACCAAAAGGGTAACCAGACAGGTGTCCTCCCAGCACAGATCACTGAATGTGGGTCAGCAGGGCTCTGCCCAAATGTGGATCCTCCCATGGGGGATGAAACTGGAGTTGTACATGAAGCTCTTCGAGCAGTTGGGGCATTTCCAGGGCTTCCCTTACCAGTGCCTCTGTTGGTGTTTGGTCAAGTGAGAGCTGTGGGTGAAGCTTTTCCCACACTGGGGACACTCGTAGGGCCTCTCCCCAGTGTGGATGCGCCCGTGGGTGACGAGGGTGGAGTTGTCTCTGAATCCCTTCCCGCAGTCGGGGCATTGTAAGGGCCTCTCCTCTGTGTGAATCTGCTGGTGCCGGAAGAGATTGGAGCTGGTGTAAAAGCCTCTTCCCACACTGGAGACACTCATAGGGCCTCTTTTCAGTGTGAATGCTGTGGAGAGTTAGGCTGCGTGCGGAAGAAATCGGGCTCTACGGTCAGTCAGGACATCCCCCCCCCCGCTGCAGTCAGACCTTTGCTCTGTACCTGGCCACACCCAGCTGGACGTGAGCAGAAGGAAATGACACTGACTGCCCAAGCTATAAAAACCCTTGTGACCCCTCAGTAAATGACATTTGCTGTCCACCACGTTGCTGTCAGGAGCATATGGACCGAGTGACCCTGGGGTTTGGGCCACCGTGCCAGACTAAGAACCAGGTCGCCACGCCTTGAGAAGGCAACAGGGTCAAAGTGCTTTTCTTTCTTATGGGAAAAAAGCACCTTTCACATCCAGGCACCCATGACCAAAGTTGGGAATCCACCTCCAGAAATCCCTATATCCAAGGATTTCTCCCACACAAAAGCTGACAGGAGAGACAGGTCCGGCTGGCCTTGGTTTCTGAAGAGCTGTCTCTCATCTGCCTTTGAAACACTGGGGCTCTGTACTTTCCATCTTAATGAAAAGAACTCTTCTTCCTATCCTGGTGCCCATGGCCAAATCTGAGATTCCACCTCCAAAATTCCCTATATCGAAGGATTTTCCCCACATGAAAGGTGCCAGGAGAGAAAGGTCTGGCTGACTTGGCCTCTCAGGAGCCTTCTCTCTCTTCTTCTGCCCTTGAAACACTTGGGCTCTGTGCTTTCCTTCCTGTGGAAAAAAAACCATCCTAGATATCATAGATATATGCAGAAATGGCCAAAATTGGGATTCCACCTGCAAAATTCCCTATATCCAAGGGCTGCTTTCAGACTGAAGCTGCCAGGACAGAGAGCTCTGGCTGGCCTTGGCCTCTGATGGCTGCCTTTCATCTGGCCCTGAAACACCAGTGTTCCGTGCTTTCCTTAGTATGGAAAAGAACTGTCCTTCTTCTCCAGGCATCAATGTCCAAAACTGGTATTCCACCTCTACAATTCCCTATATCCAGAGAGTGCTCCCAGACAAAATCTGCCAGACCCATCTAATCTGTCTGCCCTTGGCCTCTGATGGCTACCACTCATCTGCCCCTAGAACACTGGGGCTTGGTTGTTTCCTTCCTATGGACACCACTGGGACACTGTGAGGACCTGGTGGAACCATGGAGACCATTGTGACACTTTGGGATACCGTGGTGACACCGTGGGGCTTCATGGAACCAAGAGACCACCATGGCCCTGTGGGGCCTCGTGGGACCATGGAGACCATTAGGACCCTTCAGGGCCTCGTGTAACCACGGGGCCATTGGGACACCTCAGGGACTCATGGAAGCAACGGAGCACTGGGACATTGTGGGGCCTCATAGAACCAGGGGAAAATGGAACAACTCTGGCTGATTTGGCCTCCCAGGGGAGACCTGACAGGTCTGGCAGATCTTGGAATGTCAAGGGCTGCCTCTCATCTGCCCATGAAACACTGGGGCTCCATGCTTTCCTTCCTATGGAAAGAACTGTCTCTCTTTTCAGAACCCCATGGACAAAATTGGTATTCCCCACTAAAAATTTCCTGTATGCAAGGGTATTCGCAGAAGAAAAACCTGCCAGATCTGCCTGGCCTGGGCTTCTGGTGGTCACATCTCATCTTCCTTGGAAGCACCAGGGCTCTGTGCCTTCCTTCCTATGGAAAAGAACTGACCTTGTCCAGGGGCCATGGCAAAAATTGGAATTTGGTTGCCAAAATTCCATCTATCCCGGGATTGCTCCCAGACAAAAGCTGGCCAGATAGACAGCTCTGCCTGGTCTTGGCCTCTGGTGATATTCTAAGACTATGAGCAGAATGTTTTCATCTGAAAACACCTTGGAGAGGGCGGAAATATCTCCCAGGCTGGGATTTGCGGGCCTCAAGAACATATTTCATGTATGGAGGCTGATGTGCCAGGGCTCACCTGTGAAGAGACTGAGGATAGAACAGCAGTGGCCTGGAAGGGCTGGAAAGGTGGATTAGGAAATGGTGGAGCTTTTTCTCCATAATGGGAAACAGCCAGATAGAGAAATTATACCACAAATGCAGAAGGGGAGACCAAGACTGGACATGAGGAGATGAAAATTTCCCTCCCAGGGCAGGGCTGTGGTGCAACACATCCCCCAGAAGGAGCCTGGGTCAGCCCCAGGCTTTGTGTGGGCAAGCAGGAGGCAGAGCTGTCAGCAAAGGAAGGGCCCAGCCAGGTGGGGCAGCCGAGGGATGCCAACAGCCTGAAGGGACAGAGGCGCAGGGCAGGGACACCGTGGGACAGCCTGGGCTGCACAGGGCACAGGGATGGGCAGCAGCTGCAAGACAGCCCTGCCAGAGCCACCTTGGGCAGCACTTTGGCCATGGCTGCTGGGCCTGGGCCTGAGGCCACGAGGGGACAAGTGACCCTTGCAAGCCTGGGACCTCATTGCCTCCTTGTCCCTGCTCAGCAGCCTGGCAGGGGCCGCCCCATGCTCTTGCCCTTGGCATTGCACATCCCCACATGCCAGTGCCCATCCCGGCAAGAGCCCTGAGCAAGGAGGGAGGGACAGGATCTGCCTGGCCAGGG